>NC_056747.1:1218537370-1218673868 GCF_019279795.1 Protopterus annectens | reverse complement strand
GAACAGGGTGTTGGGACATTTTTTTCAAGGTGGTAAAGTCAAGCCACCCAGAATACGGTCTGAACCCATGTGTCATACACAAACACACTTGCCTAGAAAATCCTGCTATGTTGCTATTACCCTGTACATTGTTGACAGATAGTAGGCATGGTGTGAATGCAGTGGGCTGCAGAGGGCATGGCACCCTGTCCACCCAGTACAATAAGCATATAATTGCGGAAAATACACCTTCGCTATGTTTGCCACTGGACGCCTGCAACATATGTGGTGCCATCAAATGTGATCCACAAAGGACATACAATGCCTTATACGCATGCCCTGTATGGACAGATGCCACTGACACCAGGGAATACCTGTATCATGCTATCAATGCAGGTGTAGGGTCAACCTGCTGTCTGTTAGCAGGTCCTGCCACACCAGGCCAGGATTGGCATATCTGATGATAACAGTTTGTGTACACAACATGTGCCAAGCAAACCAGGTACACTTAAACATGTCACTGTACATTAATGTGGGACGTGCACATCTCAGGCAATGTCCATGTCAATGACTATCAAACACAGACATGGCATGCATTGCAAAGCAATGGCCACACACAATGGTAACCATAATGACAGGACAGTTAATACAATACCCATCTGTGTGGGACATTGCACACATTACATCCCTGAACCACACTGAAGACCATTGTCAGGTGGCCTGATGAAAAGGATTACACCTCACCCAGCCTTATACAGCCATCTCGCACAGCTGACCACTACACACCCATGAAGCAATGCACACATGCATGTCAGTACTGGCACCTTGTGTCTGTGTGTGGGGTATGATGTTCCCAACCACAGTCACACCCAGTATAACTCCCATTGGCATACTGACTGATGTCAGACATATTCACATGCCCTAGCCCATAGAACCTCAGGATAACCTCTGTGGTGCATGTAATACCTGTGCATTACTGTAGTGTGGCAAACTAAGTTGTTAGGAAGTGTATTTGTGAGCCTGCCAAAGTGAGCCAATGTGTCTGAGTCCCTTAGAGAGTGTGGTTGTGTTGACAATGACATCTGTTCATGTGGACAGCCATGTGTGCTACACCTAATGTATGTCTTCTATATCTCTGTTGCAGATGTTGCTCACCAGCTCACATATATGTCCTTACAGCACACCAACATGTCAGCTATGTGGCACATGGAGTAACTGCATGCATTTGTAATAGTAATGGCTAGTCAGTCAGGGGTTTGAACCCCTGTACTGGTAGGTGTGTGACAGAGGATGCTTAGGTTTTAGTCTTACAGCCCTTCTCTGATGTACTTTGCCTCTGTCTGTCCCACACACACACTCTGGTGGATGTGGAGATGTACACCTGCTCAGCAGCAGCTTGTGTTTTGTAAATGATGGTCATGATCAGGTGATGGCCTCTGCACCTATTGCAGTCCTCCTCTAGCTGACTGCATGTGGAACAGTTGTGGTGACATTCCCATAGCCAATTGCATGGAAACACAGTACAATATCTAGGAACATCATGTTGGTGTTTGCCCATGACAGTCGCTGTGAGTGGAAGCTGGATCTGGTGTCTGGTAAACAGCATCACATATGAAATCTGGATATTCCACAAATGACATACATAGTGGAAAATAGCCTAAAGATGGGAGGGTGATGTGCCAGACATGACTACAACATGTAAGTGTAGCTATGCTTCATTCAGACTACTGCCAATTTAACAAGTTGTGTGTGATAATGGCTAGTCTGAATGCTTTAATAACTGACAAGACAGTGCTCTGTTTGTGAGGAAACCCCCATCTGTAGGGTCATCTGTGGACTGGTCAGTGTGTGGATCCATTTGTTTCTTGTGTTACTCACAGAACACACATCTGTGAACTGCAGAAGCATAGTGTGAGGATTGCAGTCAGTACATGGTGACAGTGATGAGAGTTACTGCCATCACATCCCTGATTGGACATACATCACATGAAACAGTGGTATGACAGTCACTGTCTGAGGTTATCACAGTGACATGCCAATAGCGGGCCACTGTTCATAGCTGCAGTCACAAGTCATCTACGCTTTGGACAGATGTCATGCAGTATATATGTATATGTTGTGCTCCCTCTGCAAATGTATGACATCTGTTGTCTTGGGTTGATGGTAATATCTATGCATACTGTTATAAGTAATCCTGAATGCTGTTGACTATTACTAAGCCTTATCTGTGTTAAAACTGCAACACCATAGGCTGTATGGGATTGGAGGTCCAGGCGGAACCACCTGTCCCACTTCAGTTGGCCATGGCACCAGGCACCAGCACGTCTGGGGCCCAGCCTTGGACCTCCACCTCTGTTGGCTCGGCATCACCTTCTGTTGGAACGTCACTGAGGATGGGGCCTGCCCCCCTGGAAGCAGGTCCAGGCAGGAACTTGTCAGCCATCGTACAGTCCAGGCCGTGGTGCGTAGGGGGCTCAATAAGGGATTTTGAGGCCAGCTACGCCAGCTCAAGGGCAAAGTGTCACATTTAGAGAGTGAGCCTGCCCCTCCTAGACAGCCCCCAGCACAGCCACCTTTGTGGCTGTGATGGTGCAGTGGTGGCTGTCCATTGGTGGCGACCTCCGACCACTGTTTCCATTTGGGGGCTCATGGGTTTGTGACTGCCAAACACCCCTCCCCGTCCAAGGTGTATCCCCCCCACATGTGTCATATACCACCCCTATATGCTGTCTTGTCTGTCATCCTACCCAACCTATCCTCCACGAGCATACCTACTCTCCTTCCCCAACATCCCACTCTCACCTTACAAAAATGGAAACAAAAGGCCAATCTATTCCCAGAACAACTTTCGCCCCATACATTGCTGTCCATTTCACACACATGTCCACTGGACACGTAACCTTTGTAACTTGCATCATAACATACTACTGTTGTCCCCACCCCTCTCTCAGGAACATGATCCTGGTATGCACATGACTCCTAAAGATTCCAGGTACACGTGATGCAGACAACCCCATTGTACACACAACACTAACAGTCCCTCTATGGTTACCCCATTTAACTTTTTAATGAAGATGATATTGCACACAGCACCTTGCAAGAGTACTTTTCTCACATAATGATTGGACAGGACCTGTTTTGTTACTGTAAATGAAATGCTCAAAGTAATGTATTTAATGTTTGCATGTATTAATGGCACATGTCTGTCTGAGGGAGACTTCATATTACATAGGACAACACCACTACATAATACAGGAGTTGCTGGTGTTTCCCTTTTCATTCTTTTTTACTGCTTTGTTGTCACATGGTATGTTCTTGATATATCTATATATATATCTATATCTATGTATATATATATATATATATATATATATATATATATATATATATATATGGACATAAACACACACACATACATCTACATAATGGAATACATTTCCTATACTGTTGAATGACTGTGCTGGATGCTATGTTTGTGATAACATTCGATGTCTGTATATCTGCCTTGGCTTAGTGGGAAATCACATTGGCTGTGGTGTACAGGGCCCTGGTTTTGAGCCTTGCAGAGGCTGTTTATTTTGTTGCTGGGCAGAACAAGGGCTGTTGAATACAGAGTGATTAAGGCACGTTTAAGCAGTTGTGAGCGGGTGTGTGTGGCTTTGCACAATGGTAAGCAGTGGTTACTTTTGGTTACAGTTCCTTACACTCAGCTACCTTCTTCATTGCTTAACCTGTGTAGGCAGTGCTTACCCCCATACAAACAGGGTGTAACCCGCTCACTGCTGCTTAAAAGTGCTTACTCCCACTTACCCCCATGCTAATTTCTTTAAAAGAAAAGAAAAAAGGGGTGATAAGAAAGTGGTGAGAAAGGGGCACAAAGAGGGAAAGACAGTAGGCAAGGTAGCTAGGGATGTGCAGGAAGGGTGTAGGGAAGGTCCATAGCTGTCCATTTCCTTTACAGCATATGCAATAAATTCAGGGGTATATTTGGACACTCACAACCCTGAGAGAGGGGTGAGGACAACAATAGTATGTTGTGATGCAAATTAGAAACATTTACATGTGTCCAGTGGACATGTCTGCAAAATGGACAGCTATGTATGGGGCGTGCTTATTTTCTTTTACTTTTAGGTGAGAGTGGGATATTGGGGAAGGATAATAGGTATGACCAGGGAGGATAGGTTGGGTAGGATGACAGACAAGACAAACAAGACACGTACAGGGGTGGTATATGACACATGTGGGGGGGAACCTCCTTGGACGGGGAGGGGTGATTGGAAGTTGCAAGCCCATGAGCCCACAAATGGATAAAGTGGGACTGAGGTCCCCACCCATGGGCAGTCACCACTGTACCTTCACAGCCCAGAAGGTGGCTGTGCTGGGGGCTATGTAGGAGGGACAGGCTCACCCTCTAGTTGCACCAGTCGGCCCTCAAGCTGGCATAAGCGGTCTCGAATCTCCCTGTCGAGCTCCCTACATGCCACGGCCCAGACTGTACCACAGGTGACAGGTTCCTGTCCGCTCCCGCTCCCAGGGTGGGGCCGAGCCCCATCTCCTGTGGAGGTTCCACCCGAAGGTGGTGCAGGGCCAATAGATGAGGAGGTCCCAGGCTGGGCCCCAGATGTGCTGGTGACCGCTGCCATGGCCAGCTGAGGTGGGACAGGTGGGTCCGCTGGGTCCGGCCTTCCCATACGAGCAATGTTGTAGCATGTTTAAAGCAGATATGAGTTGGTAATAGTCAACAGTATTCACGATTAGTTATAACAGCATGAATAGGTATTCCCATTACTCAGGGCACCAGATATAAAATAGTTGCAGAACAGGCAGAACACATGCATATATGACTAAACAGTGGCCATTACAACATGTAGGTTTCATTGATGGCAACAGGACACCAACATAGGGGTATTTTAACATGGCACATGCATAGCAAAAGATGTGAATATTTATAAACCAATAGGACATATGTCCCAACAAAGGTTAGGAGTGTAGACATACCAAATGAGTTGTGTAAATTGGTTATTTTTGCACATATGGTAGGGGTGAGAGAGAGTTCAATTAACAACTAATAAATCCTTGTAGTTTACACAACATTCATAGTCATTGCAGTGGTCTGTCCCTTACATGTATTATTACACTACCCAATGGCATTATATTGTACAATGGTATGTTTGTAGATTAGTATGTACAGGACCTGTGTCTTACATACAGGCTTGACAAGATGCAGGTGTAATGCAACATGTTTGGAGACTGCTGACTGCTGTCATACACTTTAGGTGAGATGCTGGGATGATAGATATGTTTGCATGTACATTCTCTGACTATGTACAAGTCTAACTATCAGTTATATGTCATTTACAGCTGCCTACATTTCTTGGATCATCACACTAATTTGTCAGGGGAACAGGGCAAAAGGCAGGTGATGTGGGCCATTTATCAGGACATACTAGGCAGATTGGAACAGTTGAGGGGTATGAATATGCATACCACTTTCTATTTGTGCATTCTAGCATAATCTGTACAGTTGTTAAGTGTATATATGCATACAGCTTTCTCTCTGAACATTCTAACAAACTGTGTGCAGTTGTGTGGAAAGATTATGCATACAACTCACTGGCGCTCCTGGGATCCAAAGCCCTGCTGTGTGTGACAAAAGCATTACAGTTAAGATCACTGTACACTATGCTATCAGGCAATTGTTGTGAGGCTTTGCAATGTATTTAGTCTAATATGACTGACCTTTTTGTACTTCCAACATTGTTATACAGCACTTCATACACATTTTATCTGCATGCCACAGTGTGGGTAACACTGCTTACTACAACAGTACTATTTAATAACTGCAATAGTACAACAACATATGACTGCAGAGTAAAAAGAAGCAATGCAGGGATTACACCTTTATTTGCAGCATATTACACAAATCTGTATACTGGTACAAAATGTTCTGAGGCTCTTACATTTATTTGTTATGACAGTACATGCAGGCTATTTACTAACCTGCCTCGTGACGCATCCTTTGCAGCCTACCATCATAGATGGTTCGCAGCATGCTCATCTGCAGCTGTCAGAGAAGTACAGTTATATTTAGCCATACCTATCCATAGTATACACAAGCTAGGCAATTATTAACTATGTAGTGGAAGGAGTACTTAGTTCTGGGGCATTCTGCATCTGCCTTGCTTCCTGGATCCACTGTTCCAGGACATCCCCCCTCTGCCTCTTCAGGTCAGCATGGTGGTGCCTGACCTGCTCACCAGTCCGGGGGATACCTGTGGCACTAGTGAGGTCACGGGTGAAACTGTCCCAGGCCTCCATTTTGTACTGCGAGCCCTGGTACTGGCCCTGCAGTAGTCTCCTGTCATGGTGCTTTACCAGGAGCCATACCATGAATTTGGACTCCTGGATGCCCCAGCGCTGCACTCTAAACTGAGTGCCTTCTCCCACTTCAGCCATTCTGCATGCAGGAGGATGCTACAACCAGTTAGGAGCCGTATTCCCGCCTCTTTGGTTTAAGCAGGGCCGGATTCCCACATTTTTCCATAATTGTCCGGTTTCGAAAAAGCTAAGCTATGTCTTATTCATTACAGGTTATATATGTGTCTGGTATTCATCATTCATGTGTACATACACTGTATGGGGTCCTGGGGACTTCATAACTTTATTACAGTGACACCTCAACTCTATGCTTACTCTATGTTTACTGCAGTACTCCAGTTCACACATATATGGTCTGTGGCAGGTTATAGAACATTACACTGTACATAGATTCAGTTCACATGTTTGATTTGATTTCCCTGTGGTAAGGATTAGTTTGCTCATACCTCCTTTATATGTATTGCTATCATGACGTAGTGGTTAACTACTGTGATTATTATGTACAGGGTCCTGAGTTCTAGCCTTGCAGAGGCTGTTTATTTTGTTGCTGGCCAGAACACGAGCTGTTGGGTACAGAGTGATTAAGGCAATTTAAAGCAGTTGTGAGCGGGTGTGCGTGGTATTGTGCAGAGCTAAGCAATGCTAATCTTCGGTTACTTACACTCAGTTAGCCTCTGCATTGCTTCACCAGTGTGATACTCGCATACCGGTGGCCAAACAGGCTTACACCTGCTTGGTCCCGTACTTGCAAATGCACTGCATTTGGTATTTGCATTTGACACTCACACCCCTGGGTGGGGGTGAGGACTACAATAATACCTTGTGATGCCTATTACATCAGCTTACATGCGTAAAGTGTGGTGTTGTGACCATGTGTTCTTAGATGTTGTGTAGTGGGTTATGCAATGACACATATGGTCATACCGTACTTACTCAGGTCTCTCAACAGCAAGTACAAATATGACTCAGTCATTGTCCACGCTGGTGTAAACGACCTGAGACGTACCTCCTTGGACTACATGAAAAGAGACATTGAGGAGCTCTCTGACTATGTAGCCCAGGCAGGTATGACCCTGACCTTGAGCAGTATCCTACCTTCACCAAGAGTGATGCCACAATACAGAGATAAGATGATCAGCTTTAACAATTGGCTTAAACACTGGTGTCATTCAAAGGGGATCCAGTATCTGTCTGCCTGGGATGACATGCTGGACAAGCCACGCTGCCATGAGGGCGGCTTGCACCTGTCACCTGGGATTCGGATATTGGCAAAGGCTCTTGCCACCCCATAGTGCCTTTTAGGCAAGGCTCAAATTCTAAACCTACCACCCTAGAACACAAAAAGGAAAAAAACTAAGGGTAATGCTGCTCAATGCCAGAAGTCTCAATCTCAAAATGCACTTCGAGGCCCTTCTCAGTATGGAGAACATCGATGTCTGTGCTGTGACAGAAACCTGGTTCAAGGCTCCTGAGAGCACCCCAGCTATCAGGTTTTACCTCATATCATGCGTTCCGGCCCCAAAATCCGGACAATACCAAGAAAGGAGGGTATCCATATTCATTAAGGACACCCACACCTCAAGACTGGTGGCAACGCACGATGCATCGGAGACCATCCAGGTGCAATTAACCATAGGCAAGACTGCTCTGCAAATTGTAGCATGTTACAGGCCACCCTCACAAACTCAGGAACCTCACATGGCCTTCCTGAAAACACTAGAGGATAAATGTATCACCAAACACCATCATACTAGGTGACTTCAATTACCCTAATATAGACTGGGAACACTACTCAAGCCCAAACACCTAGCCCAAAAGTTCCTGGAATTCATAAACTCAAATGCCATGGAACAACTAGTCACCATCCCACAAGAGGAGATAACATACTTGATCTCATCATCACGAACATGGGAGCACAATGTTCAACACCGGAGTATACCCCTCACTGGTGAGATCAGATCACAAACTAATCTCGCTGGAGGTCCTCATCCCACCCCACCTGAAATAAAAAGACCACAGTAAAGAACTTCTCAAAGCCGACTTCACACTTCTGAAGACTAGTGTGGTCTCCTTTAAGGCCCGAGCTGGTGGAAAACAGTACTCAAGCCACTGAATCACTTACAGACGCCTTCTACCAGCACCTGCAGGACTGCATGGATAAGGCAATCCCAAACAAAACAAAGACTCTTAGTACCAAAGGCAAGCGTCCAGTCTGGTGGACCCCAGCCATAAACAAACTCTACAATAAAAGGAGGAAGCTACTACAAGATACAGCAAAATCCTTAAAAGGTAAGACACCCTTGATCACTATAAGTAAAAAACTAAGAGCTCTCATAAAATCATCCAAAGCAAATTTCGAGAGAAAAATAGCTAAAGACTCAAAAGACAATCATAAGGCCTTCTTTAGCTATGTTAGACACCTAGGAGAAACTCCCAGATATGCTCAGAACTAGTTCAAAATGATGTGAAGATTACTGATCCTACAGACATTGCCAACATACTGGCTGACAGGTTCAGTGCAAACTTCTCCCCTCCCCCAAAGGAGAGATATCTATACCAAGCGATTGCAGCCCCAAACATCTCCAGCCCAAGTGAGAACTGCTCTCCAAAGCAAAAACACAGCATCCATGGGACCTGATGGTGTCCCCGGCTGTGTGCTCCACGAACTCAATGAGGAATTAAACCCACAGCTAGGACAGCTGTTTAATCAAAGTCTTACCTCTGGATCATTACCCAGGAGTGGCACTGCAACTGTGGTCCCACTTCACAAAGGCGGTGCCTCCACCCGACCCTGGAAATTACCGGCCCATTAGCCTGACAAGCCTTATCTGCAAAGCCATGGAGAGGATCATAATGGACCTCATAAATAAAGACATAGGAATTTGCAGACTTTGGATCCAACCAGTTTGGCTTTGTCAAAGGCAGATCATGCCTTTTAAACTTGGTTGACTTCTTGAAACAGTCACCAAAGCCATTGTGAGGAAAGGCAGTCCATACAGCCTACCTCGATCTGGCTAAGGCCTTGATACAATACCCCACTCGGGTATCATTGAAAAACTCATCAGCTTAAATGTTAACCCATACATCACAAGATGGGTTGCAAACTGGCTGAGTGACAGAACCCACAGGGTCAGAGTTGCTGGCGCCATGTCAGACTCAAAACCTGTCACAAGTGGTGTCCCACAGGGCTCAGTCCTGGGCCTCTTGTTTAGCATCTACTTTTCAGTACAAGCAAACACAGGAGGTTATGGCTGACAAAGTTTGCAGATGACTGCAAACTGAAGCCATAGTAGAAAACACATCTGACACAGATATCCTTCAGAAGGGTCTCACAGAAACGGATAACTGGTGCCAGAGCCACGGCCTGAAGTTAAATGCCAAAAATGCATAGTCATACCCTTTGGGAAAAACAAGGTTACCCCTAGCTACCAAATAGGTGGCAATCCACTGAGCACAGAAGAAGTTATCAGGGACCTGGGGACCCAGGTTGATAGTAGTCTGTCATTCGACACCCATGTAGCTAAAGTAGTTAGGAAGACTTTCTACATTGCCCACCTTATCATGAAGGGATTCTCATCTAGATGAAAGGAGGTCATAGTCTGCTTTTAGTCATCACTCATCAGACCAATGATTGAGTACAATGCCCCATTTGGGATGTATCTGACCCGACACCTGCAGCAGCTGGAGAGGCCACAAAGTTCCTCACCAAAAGGATAAAGGGTCTCAAAATCTGTCCTATGCTGCCCGACTGAAAGAACTCCAGCTCTATTCAGTAAACGCTTACGCTTGCTCAGAGGTGACCTTTGCCTAACATACAAAGGCCATGTCAAACCCAGATTTGATGAATATGCTTCACCTCAAAATCTAGATCCATCAGAGCCACAAGGCGGGAGACTTAAACCTCGACCACGGCTATTAATAGGCGTGCTGGAGGGATAGATTCATTACCCAAAGACTCCTATGCTGTGGAACAAAATCCCGGTACATGTGAGGCAGAGCACCTCGCTGGCCTTGTTCAAGAGAAATCTTGACCAATGGATGGGAGATCGCAGATATACCCCAGGGATTACCTCAGTGTCACTGCTCGACAGAGGCACAGCAAAATAATGGGTATAGTTCCCCATACTAAAGGGGTGGCGTAAGCCACAAAACGATGGGCTAGGCTTGTAAATGCCCTCGGGCAGATAGCCTAGTATAAACCTATGAACCTATGAAGCTATGAACCCATTTAAACTGGACTGTGCTGCAGTGGGACTCATATTGGAAATGGCTGCCCATTAGTCTTAAGCATGCCGGTCGACTGTATGGAATCCACGGCCTGACCAGAGTTTGCTTCATACTATTGGTGTGTTCCTCTTACAATCTGCACCTGTCTGGCAAATACCTGGGAACTGACACCATTAAATACAGACAAGTAATTGGGTTTAGGACCCCACATCCTTCAGCCGAGTCATGCTAATGCATACCTATTATTCTACCAGCTTTCTAAGGTTGTAAGTGGAATATGTGCTTTCTGTCCCTCTTTGTTCCCCCAAAGGTTTATGTTCTGTCCAGTGGTTTTGCTCTTAGGGGTTGACAGGTATCGGCGTAAGCTCTGCCCATTTCGGAATATTACTTACATGCCAGCCAACACCTGCATGCGTAGGCCCATAATTGCATACCCATAGTTCCTCCACCTGCCCCTCCGCTACAGCACACATCTTTACTGTGGGTGCAGGTGGGGTCTAACCACACCACTACATACTGCCCACTCTCCACATGTCAGGACCCATGTCGTACGTTGTGTCGTCCCATGAATTATCAGGCTTGCACAACCTACTGGTCTGTGTACATCTACAGTCTGGTTTGATGAATCATTACAGGGACTGACTCCGATGATCAGTAATTTTTGGGGTGTCCCACAAGGGACATTGATATCTTTGTTTCAAGATTAGACCTGACAGGTCTCTCCCACTGGTAGTATCCTGCCTGTGGTCTGGGAAGCAGTGGTGTGTTTATTTGTATCATGTGTTTGTATGTTTCACCTGTCTAGGTGGGAGTGGTTGATGCTACGTGTTACACATTTGTTGATTGGACCCCTCACCCCCATTTGCAAGGCCTGTGAACATATGTAATCGTAACTGCTGTATCATATCCTAGCTATTTACATGTGTATATTTACACACACACACACACACACACACACACACACACACACACACAAACACACACACACATATATATATATATATATATATATATATACACATACATATATACATATATATATGTTTATATATCTACATTGCTATATACAGATATATCTGTATATGAATGCATACATGTATATATTTATATATTGCTGTCTATGTATATCTAACAGCATATGAGTGTATGGGTGTCTGCATATGTATATGTCTATATGTGGGTATGTATATGTATTCTGTCTGCTGGCCAGTGGTTTATGCCTGGTGAAAGCACTTAGTTATTTGGTTCTGTGTTTTATTAAAATAGTGAAGACCTACATTTAGTCCTTGGTGGCCTTTTTATTATTTTTTTCTTATTTTAAGTGCTGAGTGGTGGTTTATCTGTTTTGATTTCATTGTTTTTTTTCACTTTTAATTGTTATTATGCAGGTTATACAGCAAACAGATGTCAAAGTATGTTCATATACAGATTACCAATGGAAAATGGTATGTGCTGCAGTGGGATTCAGAACGGGAATGTCTGTTCATTAGGCATATGCTCTAACCACTACACTATTGCTGTCCTGCTTCATTTGCATATATACCGATATACCCGTGGATCCTAGTTCCCCAAATACCCACCCCAACACTTCACTGACACAGCAGTCATCCATTCTCCAGTTGGATACACGGTGTATCCACACCACTACACATTGGCTGCTCCCTACTCCTGTAGACCCATCCCATGGGTTGACTCACTCCACGTATCCTCAGACATCCCAAAAGTTTAGTCCACACACATTGGTGAAATGAGTGACCAATAGGACACTATTCACAATTTTGGGGTTGTCCCACCTGGGACACACATGTCTTTATTTCAAGATTAGACTCTAAACTTCATCACATCATTACTCCCGATAACATGACACTACAATAAATTAATAACTATGACTATGTGGTAACGCACACGTTACACATGAGAGCTAATAATGTACAGGTTCGGTGAAATTATATTACAAATAGGACCAGTTTACTGATTGGCATTGCCGTAACAGGCAGATCACAGGTATGATTCTATGTGTGAGAAAGTCCTCACATTTGATTTTTTGAGAACAGCACTGACTTCGGGCATTGTACACACTTCTGCGTTTTTGCAGATTTGTCCCTTCCCTCTTATGCACAACCTATTATTCTATCTACTGTCAAGGTTTGTAGGGGCACTTTCATGTTATTTATGTCTGCAAAAGGAACAAATGTGTTACAGGGAATGTACTTCTACATATAGATGTATGCATGTGTGTATGCATATATACTTATAACAAACTTGCTGACCTCCACAGGGCGGTCCAATTAGAACCAGGCCATCCAACCCTGACATGCCTGAATTCATAATTTCATACCCATGGTTCCTCCACCTCACCCGAGTTCGACATACATGCAAACCATCCATTCTCTGGTTGTTATCACAGCCATGACACACCTACACACATAGCCCTCTCCCCAGCATTAGGGACCCTACACGTATGTTGTCCCAACCCATGTATCATCAGGCTCTCCCACCAACTGGTCCTTGAACATACATGCCCTTGCTTGTGTAATGGTTGGAAGTTCACTCCGCCTAGCAATTTTTGGGTAGTCCCACCAGGGACTACCTAGTGATTGTTTGTAAAGTAGACTTAGCAGATTGACAATGTTACTCCCACTGGTAGTGTCCTGCATGTGGTGTGGGTAGCAGTGATTTGCTCACCCCTGCCCAGCTTGATATGACATAAGCTGACAGCACTAAATAATACTGGGGTTGCTGTTGATTCCCTTCTCATTCTTTTTGTATGCTTTATTGTCACAACGTTCATTCTTCACAGACATATATATATATATATATATAAATATATATATATATATATATATATAAATATATATATATATGTGTGTGTGTGTGTGTGTATTATATATCTGTACAGACACATGCACATGCAGCTACATAATTATATACATTTCCTATGCTGTTGCATGACTGTGCTGGATGATATGTTTGTGATAACATCAGATTTATGTATATCTGCCATGGCTTAGTGGTAAATCACACTGGCTGTGGTGTGCAGGGTCCTGGGTTTGCCTTTGCAGAGGCCATTTATTTTGTTGCTGCCAGAACAAGGGCCATTGGATACAGAGTGATTAAAGCACTTTTAAGCAGTTGTGAGCAGGTGTGTGCATGTTTGCGCAATGGTAGGCTGTGCTATCTTCCAATTACAGTTTGTTAAATTCGGTTAGCTTCTACTATGCTTAATGTGTGTGGGCACTGCTTACACCCATGCAAACGCACTTAGACTTGCTTACCGGTACTTATATATGTGTTTACTACTGCTTATTTGTGCTTACACCTGCTTACTGGTGCCTTATTCATTACGACACTACCACTTTGATTGAATGATATTAGCTAAAAATTTCATGCAGTACTTCAGTTCACATTTACATGTTATTATGTAGGTTATACAGCAAAATGATGTATAAATATGTTCATATACACATTCCACATGGAAAATGATATGTACTATAGTGGGACTTGAATCGTGCATGCATGTTCATTAGGCGGATGCTCTAACCACTACACTATTGACATTAATGTTGATTCTGCATGTTCTTTTCTATTTGGATGATTTTGTTGTGTAAGCTACTCTAAGCATGGGGCAGCAATGCGCAAACATGCTGCGCTTCGCTTACACTTTCAATAATGAAGCAATACAAATGTAAAATAGGGACACGGGGAATCTAATTGTGATAGTTCTAGGGACGGGGCTCAACATTCCACTACTTGCTTGTGTGTTTATTACTTTGAGTTTATTTCAGTGTTTGTGGACACTCTTGTATGCTTAGCATACATTTCAGTATCCACGGACACTGACTTAATTGCTTACTATTAGAGGCAGGCTCTAATAGTAAGCATAGTAGGTTGTGCAACTGTGGGTGCATGTTTACGTCTCCGTAGAGCACTTAAACACTTAAACATGCCTTTCTGTGCATGTCAAGGGTGTGGCAGCATGCCCTCATAAATATTCATGTGGTGCTGCTGCACCATCTGAAAGGAGAACGCTCGGCAGAAGGATAAAACCATCCTTATACCGAGCTTCATGAATCCCGGGGTCTATCTTTGCATTGTTCTTGTGAGTGGGGAGGCAATCTTCCTGTACCCCCTACAGTCCACTACTTTATATACTAACTGTAAGATCATACAAAAGTGGAAAAGGACTGCAATTCCCATAAAGTTTTGTAATTGAGTCAGATAACCATATATGCACTTTTTGTTGTGCAATCCCGTCAAACAGCCATACACAAATTCATTGTACTTGTTTGTTGACTAACTGCCTTGGATCATTATACCTTTGACAAACAGGTACATGATTCATAAAGTGGGATTCATGCATATATATATATATATATATATATATATATATATATATATACATATATATATATATATATATATATATATATATATATATATATATATATGGATCTACCACTTTATAACAAATTTGCACTTAATCGAAAATGAAAAGTAGAACCTTACTTCAGCGAAAGTGCACTTCAACAAAAGTGCACTTTTCACTGAAGTCTAGGTGCCCGATTGTCTCACAAATAAAAAAAAATAACAAAAACATTCTGTGCCCCCCACTTAAATATACCATCTCCGAGATCCCACTACAGTGAGGAAAAGGGAATATTCCCATTCCGCTCTGTATAGTGGTCTCCATAGTCAGGTGGGTTCATACAAGTGAAGTTCTAAAGTTCGAAGTACTGAAACTTCAACTAAACATAGTAGACCCACTGTACCTACATTTAAACTCTCTCTCTCTATATATATATATATATATATATATATATATATATATATATATATAAACTATATATATAAAACTATATATATATTATATATATATATATATTTTTTTTATGTGTGTGTATATATGTCTATATATGGAATCATTTTTGCTAATCAATTTAATTTTTTATCAAATAGTTGCTTCACTGCCTGTATTCTTCATTGAGTGACTGTAGCATTTTAATGTCTGACTCACCTTGTCTGCAATTTACATAAATAATGAGTGTTTGGAAGGCAAAGCCCCCATGTTGGCCATGTGGGCCCTCTACATAAATGGTACTTTTTGCATTCATGTGGGTTAGAGGAATTTTTCAGTAGTCTTTGGTGTCATTTTTGATGTTTCACCAGTTAGAAAGCCAAAGTTTTTTTTATTAATTATATCACTTTTTATCATAAAAATGTACAAAAATGTTATTTGTATTTATCTTTGTTTAGTTTCAAGAGATATATAGTTGGTAGCTCATGGAACAGTCAAATATTTACTTTTTTTAAGTAATTTAGCTGCCCAAGGTAGTTGATCTATCTTTGACAACTGATGAAGATGGATACACTTGTATTTGTTTTTATTTGATTAGGACTAAGATTTTAAGTAAGTACTGAATGGTTTAGAAAGTGAAATTTGTAATGCTTTGATGTTAGAGGTTAGGGGGTATTTCATGTGTATATGGCATTTTCTTTTGGTGATAAGCTGTGTGTGTGTGTGTGTGTGTGTGTGCGTGTGTGTGTGTGTGTGTGTGTGTGTGTGTGTGTGTGTGTGTGTGTGTGTGTGTGTGTGTGTGTGTGTGTGTGTGTGTGTGTGTGTGTGTGTGTGCATGTATGCGTGCATGTATGTGTGGTGTGTGTGTGTGTAATGTGCAAATTTCATTAAAACTCATGGTTGAACCAATTTCATTAAAAACTCGTTTTATTGAAAGCCTTCTCCAGAAGAAATGTTTCCTAAAAACATGTTTTTTTTTTGGGGGGGGGCAAGCCCCCCTGTATTCCCCACACTCATGATTGCAAAATCACGGAGAAAAGAAAAAAAACATCATACACACACAGTGCATCAGTGCTAAAGTGCAAAAACATCTACGGATCTGGGGGTATAGACCATTGCAATTCACACATACGGTGCTAGACTCACTTCCCTGATAACTCCTATGATAAGAAATGACATCATCACATACTTTCTGCACACATACACTTTCCTGTGATATAAGTTTTCAGTGAAACAGGTCTGACCATTTAGATATCAGTGAAATGAGTTTTCTGTGTTATGATAGGGACCCATAGATAGATAGACAGATAATTAGATAGATAGATAGATAGATAGATAGATAGATAGATAGATAGATAGATAGATAAATCAGTATCATTCACTCCACTGAATCTTCAGCTTCTCAGTACTGTGAACTACTTGGAACTACTTGGGAAATTAATTGATAACTCTCATTGCTAAGTGCTGTAGATGTCAAAGGAAGGAAAATTGAGTGCATAGGGAAGATAAGTGTAGGTTTAGGATTTTAATGCTGAAACTTGTAGATATAAGGTTATCCAAATTATTAGTTACCAACTTAGCTTTTGGAGATAATTGACACTAGTGTATATGAATGTGCACAGAATGTTCTGGCCCGCATGTAGTACCATCTACTCAGCACCAATTATCACCAAATAAATATAGCAAATGGACAATCGCAAGTTTTACCAAATGTCTTAGTAGCAAATTGCCCTGATAATCACTGGCACATAGACATTGTTCCTAGTCTATTCCCAATAAGAAATATTCTACTTCTAATGCACATATCAGGGCTATTTCTGCTGGAAGTTAATGACTAAACTGTTAAGTATAAGGCAAGATTATTCGATAATTTTGGAAGAAATTCTGTATTGTATCTGTCCCTTTTTTTTCCGTTATGGATATCTGTTTTTAGTAAAAGTTTCCCCAGTCTTATTTGTTCTCCCAGTGGTGAGTTTCAGGCATAGACCTTTTAAACAGAATCAGATAAGCCATTGCCTTGTAAACCAGACAGCCGTCACCTCTTACTAAATTATAAGAAACAAAGATATAATCACACTTCCTGAAGCCATTCTGGATAATTAAAGTATTCCAATCCAATGATTTTTCGAGCAGGAAAGTTCTTTCAGGTGGATTGTTTGAAGGCTACAAAATGAAGCACATTATTCAAACAATGGGTCAGCTCAGTGAGGTATATTCCCTGGGATTGAGAAACATGCTTAACTCAACAATGCAATGGCTAATGTGAAGATAGCAGGTAGTACTATGTAGCTTTAAGGTAATTGTCAATTAAAGACGAAGCATTTAGCACTTCATCTACTAAATAATTAAGAAATCTACTCACATAAATGATACTGCCAGTGAATACGGGAGTTCTCCACAACTGCAATTACAGAACACATGGAAAGCAGAAGCAAGCACACCCCCTGCAATATAAATATACCAACTCTGAGATAGCACTACAGTGCAGAAGATCATATGGTCTCAGCCATATGGGAATCAGCTTTTTGAAATTTTGATCATGTGTAGGGGACCCATATATATATATATATATATATATATATATATATATATATATATATAGATAGATATATATGTGTGTGTGTGTGCGTGTGTACACAGTCATTTTAATTCATTTTCACACTTTACACATCAAAGCTTACCATTTCTCCATTTTTACATCGACCCACCCATTCCTTTTTCCGAAACTATAATCTGATTTTCTTTAGTATTAGTATTACTGACAATACCCATTTTCCATTAAACATAATTTCATTAATTCTTTCATTATATATCATCCAAATTACATAAAATACTTTCACATCTAAATCTGTCTTCAAATTCTTGCCTATGTTTTCGTAATATCCATGTTGAATCATGTTTATTGTTATATCTTCATAATGTTTTATATTTCCCTCGAAAAAATTCTGTAAATAATTTATTCCACAATTTTTTAACTCTCTCACATTTAAAAAAAACATGTCCTGTTGTTTCTTCTTCTCCATGGTACAAGCATATTATTTCATTTTCATTTTATAGAGTCTGAATGATTGCACCATGGAAGTTGGGAAGAGTACAGCTGTGGGGTGATAAACACATTGTGAATGGTGATGATCACAGTGGAGGAAACACAATCTGTTATTGGTGAACTCAGGTAATTTCACACATTCCTATTATCCACAACAGGTAGACTGTCAGATTAATTGAATCCTTCCAGCTACCTGAATTCCAGGACCCCTTTACTGAACATAGCTAAAGTATGCCTGACTAATTTCAGATGATCTCTAATATAACATTTACTCTATTCTCTTCCATCCCTCCTTCACTTCTTCTAATTCTTCTGTCTAGTTTTCCCCAGCTTTTATCTTAACCTCTTTTTTTCTTTAGTGCTTTGCAGCCATGACAGTGGGGCTTGTTAGTTTCCTTAGCACGTGTATTAGAATTGGTGATCTCGCCAACCCTCTGTCTTCCCATGATCCTTTGAGGCATTCAACATCCCTGTGCCTGAAGCAGCACCATTTTTCTTAATGCATCCCTCCATTAGCTAGGTCACTCAGCGTACCTCGCAATGTGCACACTAATTGATTGACTAAGTAAGTAAATGCCATTTTTGTGAATACTTTTGTTTCCTTTCATGCTGTTACCACTTTTTATTTTATTAATCTAGCACACACCTGGTCAACGTTTTTACTGGTCACGTTCTGGACTGTGTAATTTTACAATACACTACTTGCATGTTGTTTATTATTAAGATGTATAGTATGTTTATTACTATTTGCCACTTGCTGATGCTGTCACAGTGTACATAACTCTGTTACAAGCTACTAGTTGAATGTTTCCTTTTGTTTCATAAAGCCTGTTTTTTATTTATATGGTGTGGTTATATGGTGTAGTGTGTGGTGTTGTATTGCACTCCTGGCGTATATACTATGACAGTCTCTATGTGCTTATATATATATATATATATATATATATATATATATATGTATGTATATGACACTCTGAACTGTATTACCTGACGTATTTAGTTCATTTATCTACTTTCTATTAGTCCTAATTGCTTTAATATATCCTGTCCTATATATTTCTCAATTAGAACAAGTTATCTTTGCTCTGCAACCATTCTGGCTGTTTGCTTGGCTAACCAAGGAATTCTTTCCCATATTTTAGTTCTGCCAAACATACTCACTTTATACTGCTTCTAACTTATGCAGCTACTTCTATTAAGATTGCATATTTCACAAATCAACCAGTCTTATTATTAGTTCTACTGAATGCCCTTCTGTGTGCCCCTGTTTATTTCGTAAGTAACTGATGGTCATAATTTAATTTTTTATTTTTATCTTGAAGTTAGCTCTTCCTTATTACCTCCTCTAAAAGTACACCATCAGAACTGCATTCTAATTCTTGACATGCAGGACTTAGCCATCTGGATTGCTAGCTACCCTCTGCATAGTCTTATTAATGTTAAGTAAAAGTCCTTATAGTATCTTACTAATCCCCATATTTGACTGGTGAAGTGGAAACTTGGTTAGCTAATTTTCATTCCATGAATTAACACCGTTTGCATGCTAGTTATCACATCTGTCAATATGTATGAAAGCCCTGCATTGATTTTATAGGTTGCCAGGTTTTAGTATGTAAAACTACTGTAGTCATTTCTAATAGTTTAGTGCAATTAGAGGGCTTTTTATCCATGTCTATGTTATATATCCTATGTATTTTTTTTCTTTACTTACTGTTTTCTTTTTCCAGCCCACTATCCACAACAGGCTGACTGAGTCACTTTAATACTGCCTGAATAACTGAACCCTTCCAGTTACCTGAATTCCAGGACACCTTTACTGAACATAGTTAAAGAACGCCTGACTAATTTATCACAGCCTACCAGTGATCTTTCATTCCAAACTGCATATATATATATATATATATATATATATATATATATATATATTATGTTAAACTCTTCACAGCATGCACACTACTTAGGGATAAATATCTGCTGTCCCCTCAGCCCCTGCAAATCAACTGTATAAAGTCTCTTGCACTCACTACTTATTGTGCAATATTGAGTAACACTTTTCTCCGTGCAAAAGAACCCTGTTTAAGTTTCCAGCAAAATGTTCAGTTGATCTTTAAAATAACTTTTACACTAGTCTCTTCCCTCCTATACCTTTTTCAATTCTTCTGTCTAGTTTTTCCCAGCTTCTTTCTTAACCTCTATCATTCCGGCTGAATCTTCATTTGCATTGAACATTTTCTGTCTCCCTTTCCGTCCCCTCTTCAATCATATCAAAGTTCCCCTAGATTCCTTACCTTAGACGGTAGACTTTCCACTCTTCACTGATTGTCTTTTTCTTTAGTGCTTTGCAGCCGCCCTAACCCCAATTCCCACCCACCCCATCTACTTCACATTTATACTAAATTCCATCCCATTCTCCCATAAATCCCTCCCCTTCCTGTCTGGATCATCCAATTGAAACTCTTTCACCTTCTCCTTAATTGACATCTCTTTCCCTCAACCCTGATTAACTCTTTCCCTACTACACATTCTCCAGATCTACAGTAAACACACACTACTATCAATCTCTTAGCTACCCTCCCTGTGCTTTTTCCAATAACTACCATATCACATCCTCACCTTTCCATTTCAGCTATTTCCATTTCTGCTCTTGTCTCTCTGTTCACCCATCTTGTGTCTGTTTTTCTCTTCTATCCGTTAAACATGTTTACAATCTACATCTCGACTGCCCTTCTCCTCTTGTTTTCTCTAATTGTCTACTATAAAACTAATATCTCATCTAACTTACTACCCACACTTATCCACCCTCTTCTTAACACTGAAAACACCACCTAATTTTATTGATCTTCCAAACTTTCTCTTTTACAAATGCAGACTACTTAACACCCATCACCATCTTCACATAACAAAGTTCAAACAACATATTAACAAATGTAAGCCTCCAGCTGTGTATAATTGCTTTAAGAAAATCTTCTTATGTGGAGGTGTTCACCCTAACACTGGCCCTAACACCTTTGCTAAGCACAATATCAACCCCATTTCTCTAGTCTCACTAATGCTAAACTATCTACCAAAAACCTATTACCTCCATTAACATACACAGCCTACTTAAAAATTTTCACTCTTAGATTGCTCATTGTTCTCCAGAAACCTGCCTTAAACCTCATATAACTGACACTGAAATTCTCCCACCTGGCTAAGACATTATCCATGCTGATAGGTTATATAAAAAAGCCAGTGGTGTATAATCCTGCTGAACTTATACTTGCCAACTGTAAACTAAAAAGTCATAAAAAGTTATGTATTGTAGGTATCTATATCCCTCCAGGGAATAATATTCGCATTCTAGAAAATGTTCCTTCTTGGACCTCCAACTCTATCTCAAACGAACTATAATTCTTGGTGATGTCAATATCGACAAGCAAACCTTAACCACTGACTTCCCATCTTCAAGTATCAATCTTCATGGCTTCACTCAACTTATTAGTGCCTTTACCCATTACAATAAAACTACTAGTACCAGTGTCCTCCTAGATTAGATCTTAGTATCAAATCTTAGTTTGTACTAAACCCAAAAACAGTCTCTGATTCCATCAGTGACCATCTCT
The DNA here is from genome assembly GCF_019279795.1 of Protopterus annectens. NCBI lineage: Eukaryota > Metazoa > Chordata > Ceratodontiformes > Protopteridae > Protopterus > Protopterus annectens. The sequence continues at coordinate 1,218,651,841 of NC_056747.1, read as the reverse complement.
CTACCTATGTTGAAAGACTTTCCATACATCAGATTAGACAACACAAATATAAAGTGTGACACAGTCTCACCAACTTCAACTCTAATGAATTTAATGACATACTCTCCTCTATAAACTGGAACTTCCTCTTCAGTTTACCACTGGATGATGCTGTCCAGAAGTTTAACTGCATATTTCTTAATACTCTAAATAGTCTCGCTCCCCTCAGAAAGAAAAGAGTGAAATCTCACCATATGCCTTGGCTTTCTCATTCCACCCAAGCCCTAATGCACAAAAGGGATGTTGCATTGAATAACAGGTTGAAATCACAATCCCCAACTCGGCTTCAAACCTACAAACAACTTTGTAACCTAACAAAAAACAAGTTAACCATGACAAAGATTACTATCTAAAAGCACAAATACACCATCAAAATAATCCCCAAAAATGTTGAAATTCTATTAACCCGATTCTTAATCCTGGTTCTCCCAGCATACCAAACCCATGCCCTAATTGCTCTCCCTTTGAAAATTACACATAATTCAACTCTTATTTCATAGACTCCATAATCAGCCTAACCATAAATTGCCAAAATTCAAACCTTACTCCACCTCTCTCATCTCCCCACAATAAATCTACTTTTTCTGTAAAACCTATTCTTACCTCTTACATTGAGTTTTTTTATTGTGTAAAGTAAAGCTTTGGTCTCCCACAGCAGACACCCTACCAGGTGAATTCCTAAAACTAGCTGCCAACTCTATAGCCTAACCAATTTCCAAACTAATTAACATATCTATTCAAGAATCAAGGGTCCTTTCTATCTGGAAACAATTCTATATCATTCCACTTCACAAAGGAGGAAAGTCTACGGAATTCATAAACTATAGGCCTATAGCAATTTTGCCCGGTCTGTCAAAAATACTTGAAAAATGCATACACAAACAACTTCTCAAATATCATCTGTGCAAACATCTACTCTCCCCAATGAAAATTTTTCCCTAACCACAATACAACTGTAGCCTGAGTCTCATTTATTGCTACTATCATAAAAGCTAAGGAAAATAATAATCTGGTACCTCCCTTTTTCTTACCATATCCAAAGACTTCAATACAGTCTCTCACCTCAAACTTATTTCTAAAACGTCTGCTCTTCATTTCTCCACCTCTACTCTGAACCAGTTTTCTAGCTACCTTTCCAATCAGCAGCAATAAATCAAATGGTTTTCTTCCTTTTCCCATTTCCTCACAGTTAACACTTGGGTACCACAAAGTCCCATTCTTGGACCTATAAACTTTGTGTGTGTGTGTGTGTGTGTGTGTGTGTGTGTGTGTGTGTGTGTGTGTGTGTGTGTGTGTGTGTGTGTGTGTATATATATATATATATATATATATATATATATATATATATATATATATATATAAAAACAATCTACATTCATCCTGACTTCAGTGCTTTCTTATACAACACACTGATGACTCCACTATCATCAGCTGTTCTGACAACCAAATACACCTTCAATCCATCACCCAGAAATCTTTAACTTTAACTCTATTGAAAGCTCTTTTAATGACAACCAACTTCAACTTAACCCCCCAAAAAACAAACTACTGTTATTTCTCAAAAAACTCGATCCCAGTTCAAATCAACCTTTACTATCACATTATTTGATAACACCAATGTAGATATAGTGCCACATATCAAAATCTTTGGTGTTATCATCAATGATCAACTAAAATACACCTACATATCCAAAACTGTATCAAGAAAAGCTCACCAAAAACTCAGCATGCTTTACAGATCAAAATAATTTCTTAACCAATGACTCTAGACTCTTTCTTGCCAATGCTCACCTACTTTCCACTCTACTATATGCCTCTTCCATTCTAACCAACTTACAATCCACCCTGAAGACCAAATTGGAACTCTGTTACAATAAAATTGCCAGATTTGCTGCTAATCAGCCCTATAACTCTCACTACTATCTATCTCTAAAAACTTTAAACTGGCTTGAGCTGCCAACCATCTTCTGCTCTCTCAACTATTCCCTACTCATTTCATACTAAATAAGGCTACACTCTGCCCAGTCATCTCATCTATCATCAGTTTTTGTACTCTCAACCACTCTCTCTCTGAAATCCTGACCATAGGTTCATAGGTTTATAGGTGTGTACTAGGCTAATGGCCCTGGAGCCTTTACAAGCCCAGCCCATAGATGTGCCCTTGCATTGTGCCACCTGACATATTTTTAAATTAGCTATCTAATACTAAAATTAACTTTGTTTTTGCTAACTTCATTTTTTTCTGTACTTCATACTAATTTTTCTTGTTTGGAGCTTTTCTCCCCAGGCTTCATCTCAAAAGGGGTATCTGCCCAGTAGGACCTTTCCTGGTTAGCAAATATCAACATAAATAAATAATATTTGCTTTAATGGGTAATTTCTTTATTCCCAATCTCCACAAAAATTCTTGACATTCAAAAGTATATCTGCACCACTTATTTTTTTCTTTAATTGCTTTAATCTTTATTAATCTTTATTTCTGAAACATGTTCCCATGGATTAATACTGCTTCAAGATATTATACCATATCTTTCTATCTTCTTCCACTTTAGCAATTTTTATTTTCCACAGTCTCCACATTTTTATCTTTTGTTTTTAATTCTCTATTTCTTTATTTAAATATTCTTCTGTTCTTTTATTTCTTATGTTTTCCCCAAATTCCTTATACTTATACTTCAATTTATGTCTCACTAATTTGTCATTTTTACATTTCACCATTTCAATACCTTATATAAATGTAATGAAACAGCATAAACTATCGGATTTAACATACCTACTCCTCCTTCTTTCTTGTTCTTGTATAAAACACCCCTCTTAACATGATTTAATCTTGATCCCCATACAAAGGAAAAAATATTTCTGATCATTTTTTTCATATCCTGTAGAAATCAAAACACTAGACAAATATGCTAATATAACTGAATTAATCAAATATGTTTTTTCTTATATGCTAATGTATACAATCCCATAATATACACATATATTTTATTCCTTTATTATCGATTCCCATCCCTTTTTATAATCTTTTTTATCAAAATGTATCCCTAAAATAGATATTTCATTTGGAGAAAATTGTATATCTGCTATTTCTATTGTATCACCCAATCATTTACTTTTTTTTATTAAGTGTCATACTCTTTCATTTAAACTTTCAACTAAACAAAAATAACCTCTTTCATTCACTCTTTCTTTTTCGGTATTATAATTCTATCATTGGCATAAGACATCATGACCGGAATTTCAACTTTTGTTTGAATTTTATAATTTGCATTCTTCCTTTCCTGGTTCACTTCTCTGACTACTGTATTCATAACCAACATAAATAAAATACTACTCATAGGATATCCTTGTCTTATACCATTAGTCATATAAATTTCTTTACTTGTCCATCCATTAATTAAAACCTTTCTCTTATTATTCTTATAAGCAGTTCTACATACCTACTTAACTTTATTATTATTGCACGTCTATTATTGTCCACAACATTTCATGCTGTATTAAATCAAATTGCCTTATTAATATCACCTACCATAGTCTTATATCTTCTTTCTTTCTGTTTATATAATCTATAATTTTTCTCCCTATATTTAGTATTTCTTGACATCCTTTTCCTTTTATACTATACTCACTTTTCTCTATTATGTATTCCATCTTATTTTCAAGTCTCTTTTGTACTATTTTGATAAATAGCTTATCATATGTATTATTTAAAACTAATGGTCTTCAAATTTTTATATCTTCTCTTTCTCCCTTTTTCCATATAAATTTTAACATAGCACTGCACAATTCCTTATGTTTTAATCCATTTAACCATTCATTAAATACACATATTAAATAGTTTTTCTGCCACTTTTATAGATTTTTATACATTTCAAACCCAATACCATCTGGGCCTGATACTGATTCTATGTTTAACTGTTTAAGCACTTTTTCTAACCCACATAATGTAATCTCTTTTCCAGGTTCTCTGATATTTTGCTCAGAAAAAAAATACTTCTCATGTCTTTATATCCTATTTCTTTTTTACAAAACATCTCTTCTACATAACTTACAATTTCCATAATTTGTTGCTCACTTTTCTCTGTATTACCTTCTTTATTTTTCATTTATTTCATTATGCTACTATCATCCTTTGCTATCTTATAGCAAAACGCCTGTTTTTCCTTGTAAAAATACTTTTATTTATATAATAGTTCTTTAGTTTTCTCATAATTGTTCTTATAAATCTGTTTTTCCTTCTCATAATAATCTCTATTATTGTTTTTTTTTTTTTTGTTGCTTATTGCATCTTTATATAGGTTATTATATTCCTGATTTTCTTTTTCTTTCTTTCTTTATTTTTTCAGGATCATTAGCCATCTTTAAATTTTTTTAAAGCAATCTACCATTCCTACCAGCTAATGTAGAAGTCTTTCATCGTAATATGATCCTTCCATAATTGCTTAATATCTTTCCTTCCTTTGTCATTCCATTCTTTTTTATTTATTCTTTTTATGCTTTTTCCTATCTTCATATATTCCTTATTGTGATATATTTCCAACCATATTGCCAAATTATCTGAAAAAAAGGTTGTAATAGTTTCTTCATGTATTATACATATTCCATCTGATATCAAAATATAGCCTATTCCTATTCCATATAGTTAACTTTCCACATTGTATTACTTGCATCATATTTTTAATACTGTTTCCTCTTTTCTTTTTATTTCCAAGTCACAATTAAAATCTTGTAATTATTATATCCATGTTTACAAACACATAATCCAACATTTTCAGAAATAAATTCTCACTTTCTTTACTGATTACATATGCATATATAGCAATAATTCTGTACAAATTTCTTGCCATTTTAATATGATTTCAAGGGTTTTTACTAATCTTCTCCACAGAATTGCTATTTCTGAACACTGTTTATTCCCTGTGCTCCATAATATTTCCTCATCCCATAATTTTTGTCTGTAGTCTTTCTTCCTGAGTCAGAAGTCTTATATCTTCCAAAATAACTATATAAATGTCACATTTATTACACCATTCTAAAATTGCTATGATTCTAGTAATATTTTTATATTTTTAACATTCACAAAAATAATATAAAACTCCGAGACTGTCATACCTTGAAGAAAAGGGAGTATTCTGATTAATGACCATCTTGACCTTGGTATATGTAAGTCCATCTTTCAGCTGTTCAGTCTTCATGTTTTAGAACTCACTCCAGCAGGTCCCCACATTTCAAATGGTTACCAGAATGACAATTATCTTACACCTGCATCTGTAGAGATACTCCATATGCCTATGAAATAAGAGCCAAGATTCCTCAATCTGCTTCTTAGTTTAGAAGATATCATCCTGTACTAGTATCTTATGAGAAAGACTGCATCAATTTCTTTTCTTCGATTTTTTTATATTAATAGATTTTAATTTTATTTTTCTATCTTTAACTCTTCTACCAATAGAATTATTTCTTCCTCTTACCATTTCCAAGTTTTATCTTCTTAATCACTAACTTATTCTATCTCTAATTCTTCTCCATTTGTTTGTCTTTGTCTGTTTCTACCTCATCATCAATCATTGCTTTCTCTTTACTCTGATCTAGAATACTTAGTCCATCCATATATAAGATTCAAGTTTACTTTTGTTGCTTCATGTCCTGTTTTACCATATATGTAGTATTTCTTTTTATTACAACTATTAATTAAGCATTCTTCTTTTTCACAAAAATAACATGTTTTAGTTGCCCCTATTATTTCATTAACACCCCTGCTACCATCCACATTTACAGCACTTTTAATATGTACAATTTTTTTTCATTTCCATTTTTAGAATAACATGCCATGTTTTGTATAATTAGCACACAGTGGAACATCTTGTGTGGCACTACACATCAAAGATAGAGAAACGTATATGTTGTTCATTGTATGACCACCAGGCCTGTGGCAATGCACGCAACACATTGTAAGCCAAAAGCCCTTGATGTGTAGGCATGATATAAGGCCATGTCATGACAGGCATGTATTTCTACAATGAATGTGTGGAAGCCACTAACGTCCTACGTATCGCTTAGTTCACCTATCAGCACAGACAGAGAAAGTTTGTCTATAAGTATGTAGTGTTTCCATTAGTGGGTGCTACAATTACCAGAACATAATTATACTTTAGTGTAATATACTGTTATGACATCCGATACCCGACTATACAGTGACATGGCAGGCTCCCTATTGAAATTACAGCACTCAAAATGCTAAGAGCAAACATGCAGAAGAAAAGACTCAAAGTCCCAGAGAAGACTGAATCGTGAGCATTTTTTGCAGGGGGGCAAGCCCCCCACACCAACTGAACTTATATATACCAACTCCAAGACTGTCATACCTTGAAGAAAAGGGAGTATTCTGAGAAATGACCATCTTGACCTTGGTATATGTAAGTCCATCTTTCAGCTGTTCAGTCTCCATGTTTCAGAACTCACTCCAGCAGGTCCCCACATTTCAAATGGTTACCAGCATGACAATTATCTTACACCTGCATCTGTAGAGATACTCCATATGCCTATGAAATAAGAGCCAAGATACCTCAATCTGCTCAGAACCTGAAAAACAAAACAGAAAATGAAAAGACACATCAAAATATGTCATGCAAGGGTCCTTGTACTTATAGGCTAAACTGTAAAAAGAAATTGTAGAAAATTACATCTTACATTCCAAGTACAAGTTTCATTCATTTGTTGCTCAAGTCTTCTTTTTCATCTTACCATTTTACAGGGAACAGTCACTTATCCTGAGAGGTACAGTAAATATTCATCTCAGGAGCACTGTCTCCCATTGAGACAAAATCTCTAGGTGGCAGACCTTGAAGTCATTGAAGTGATGCATGAACTGTTCAACAGTGTGGTTAATGCCACGTTGAGAAGTAACCATCCTGACAAGGCTATGTCAGACATCCATCTTATACCAGGGACCAACAAAAGAGCCCTCAAGCAGGTGGTCCCTGTGGACTCTGAACATAAGCTATAGAAATATTTTTGACTCATTAGAGCACCACATGGGAGCCCTGCCACCATCAGTGTTTTCTGAAGCCATAGCCACTTAGAGCAAAGTCCAAAAGAATATGGTAGCTCATTCATACTGATGCACATTGCTGCTACTGCCAACACATGATGTGCAACATTGTACACTATGTTAGCATGGCATGTCACAGTGTCACAATAAAATGGCACAGATATACACTGACTGACAGAATGATGCTGGGATGAGAACAGCACAATGTCTTGATTATGACAAAAACATGATAGTCACATGTGCTTCCAGTATTGCTCTTTATCTCCTCTGTCAGCCATAATGATAACACATATTTATACATGTGAGCTGGTCATACATGCACAAAACACTTTGCAGGTTCTCATATGAGTGCACAATGTGGAATGAGCTGCATAGCACAGCCTTGGTCAGGTGCACATAAAACTATGATTCACAGAAATTTTCCCAAAATTGGCTCATTAGCATAATTACCACAATAAGAACCTTAAAATTGGGTGATAAATACAGCCATGGCCATTGCTGTGCTCATCAAGGTACACAATTTGTTGCTATTTTCTGAATCATATAGTGACCTTTCTGTTTTTTTTTATCCACATTCATGTTTTGGACTTAAAAAATTACACATGAGGTAAGTGAACAGGGAAATGTTAGGAAATGTGTTATGTACACAATCTACAGATCTATGGTATTTGTTATTGTGTTGTTTCCACATGCTAGGAAGTGTGCCACCACTGTAATTTAAGTATCATAGCAGGTGGTCTGAGGTGTGTGTTGTGGGAAGTGGGCCACATATGGCCTGTGCTTAGGCAACTGACTGTGGGTAAAATAATGTTGACTTCACTTTGCTATTCTGTGCAGTGTATGGGTATACTTAAAAGGTTCACAGGTTCATAGGTAGGTACTAGGCTAGCTGCCTTTGCAAGCCATTTTAAGCCTAGCCAGTTTCCTCTTTGGTGCTTAAATGAGCCCATCCCATTTAGTGGTATGTTGGCGGTAACCATCCCATGGCTGATAATTATAGATTACCCCTAGTGAGAATAACTGGGATCATACCATACATAATTTGAGGTGACCCATGCATGGGATAAGGCATTTAACAGCTGCTTCTATCCATTTGTAATACAGGGGCAGTCCTGGGGTAAACTTTCTGTTTCCCATCCATAGATTCAAGTTGTGTTTAAATGGGGACAGGGTTGAGCTTTGTTTTATGTGGATGGGGGTCTGTTCCACACCAATGGAATCTCCTGTGAAATATACCTGTTCCTCTAAACCATTCCAATGATGTTGCAGACAAGGCTTATATCCCTAGATTGAGAATTTCTGATGCCATTTGATTTGCTGATGTGCAATAAATCCATTAGTAATGGATCAGAGGATGCCTTATATGCAAAATTCATGTAATCTCTTAACAGTCTGTAGGAGACAGACTATAGTGACAGGGCTTTGAGCCAGTCCATGTAAGACATATTCTTTAGGCTTTATATGCTTTTAGTAAGGTAACTCTGTGGGAGTTCCAGTTGCTGCATGTATCTGGACAGATACATGCAACTGGCAGCTTTAAACTCAACAAGTTGCTTAATGACAGCCAAGTAAAGGGAGACATTGACTTATATATGGACACAATACTTTATCAACTGTGCAATGGCAATTACCATCCTCTTTGTGATGCAGAGTACTGAGGGTGGGGGAGTCAGAGTGTCACTGTTGCTTTTTAGTTGATTGTTAGATGAGTGGTCTTTCACACAATATCCCACATTACTTTGGCAGGGGAAGGAGACATTGTAAGCTATGTTTCCAAAACTGTGATTGCAAGTGACCTTGCAGTGCATAGGCCTCTATGATGTGAACATTGTCATTGGTAGATGCACTCTCCTTTTACAAACTTCTCCTATGGTAGTCGGTAGCTGTGAGAGAGGATGGGTATTTTAGGGTAGGAGGGTTAAACACCATGCCTAACTATGAAGACCTGGTATTGTTCCCTGGGGGATTGTGTCAGGCACATTTTCATTCTGTTTCTGAGACTGTTTTTTGAGAGGATGATTATAAAGTTTATGTTGCATTTATGGACTATTTTGTAATACAGCCATAACATGTTTTGTGCCTGAGCTGGAAAGGTTCTTCAGAAATAAACATGTATGAGTCACAATGTGGGTCATACTAGTGAGTGACACCAAAATACTTAGGGCTTACATAAAACCACAGCCTACTGTTGTGTTGCACACATACTAAGGTCAGGGAGTCTTACAGCACTGGTCAGGGATCATAGGGAATACATATTTTGTCTGTCATTGACAACTTATGCCATGGATAGGGTAGGTGACATAAGATGGCATTCAAGTGCATTCAAATGCACTTTTGGGCCCTGTAGCACTGCAACACCTACAGGGATAGACTATGTATAGGGAAAACAAATTAACCCATTCATACTTGTAGTGAAGTCAGTATGTATGCTATTGTGAGCCCCTGAAACACAGAAAACATGGCACATTCCAGATATCCCTGTGTTTCAGGAGGATCTTCTCTGAAGGTTACCACTGTTGCTTGGTCTGTGTCATGATCACACACACATTGCCATCCTGACTGCCACTAAATGTCAGGCTGTTTCTCTTCATGGGAGAGGTAGGTCTAAGTGTGTTTTTTAATCATCTTTGCTCAGTATGTAGCCACTTTTCATACTATTGTGCTTACCATAATACACTATTTATTTTCAAATCCCAGGAATGGTCTTTAGAATTATATGGGCTACAGAATATGCTTTTATGACTTTAACCAATACATACTGGCCAGAGTTTAATTTGTTGTCTACTATTGCCCATAAATGTTTTTATTGGGGATTTTTCTTTATTTTATTGGCATTGTTATTTAGAAATTATTTAATATTTTATCGTCTGGTAGTTTGGTGCCGACGTTTAAAATAAATAATTGGAGTCATAACCATGGACTAAAACAATGCCAAAAATATATAATAGTCTCCTTCAGTAAGCATGATGTCCCCAATAACTATCACATCAAGAACCCCCCTCCAAATATTGATCCAGTAGTGAGACACCTGGGAACCTATGAGGACAATAAACTTTTCTTCAATCACCTGACCTCCTATCTACTATTATAAGAAAGTCCTTTTTCATTGTACAGCGTATTAGTAAGGGCATGTCATTTAGATCCATTGATGTGATCATTCCACTGTATTTGTCTAGGTCAATTGATGTGATCATTCCACTGTATTGGTCATTTATTCATTTCATAGGTTCATAGAGTAGTACTAGGCTAATTGCCCTGGTGGGCCATTTTAAGCCTAGTCAATTACCCCATGTGAGAACTAAACCCTGCTCCTTGTATCTATAAGGTAAATAACGTAACCAGTATGCCAACCTCCATAATAAGGCTAATTGTTGAGTATAATTCCCCCTTCAGTATTTACCTGTCTAAACACTTAACACAATTTGTATGACCACAATGCTTTCTCACCAAGAAAGTCTGGGGTCTAAAAAAAAAAATACAATGAATGTCTCAAAGCCTTGTCTCTCTTCTTAATATCATACAGGCTACTGAAAGGCAACCTCTGTCTAGCATGCAGAGCCTCAACTATCTATTAGGATTACCACCTGTCCCACTTTGCAAGGGACAGTCCCAATTTTGGCAGTTGCGTCGAAGAAATGGCAACTATCCTGAGATTTTAGGACAAAAATATTCCTAAGTTTTCTTTAATCATTTCATGAAACAATTATTTTGAATCTGAAATATTTAAATGTTACATGAATTAGCACAAGCAACCCAAATGCTACAAGAATAAGCTTTTATTTTGGCAAAAAAATGAAACCCTGTTGTTTGTGCTAGTCATGGATATGATTTGTCCTGCATAATCAGACATTTCTACAAAATATGTCTCACTTTTGGCATTTGAAAAGGTGGCAACCCTACTGACTCTATTCTCTCACGTCTACTGCACATCTATAAGTCTGCCAGTGCTGTAAGCACCTGCTCAAGAGATCTTAATCATAACATAACATAAATAGAACATGCTGGTGGGCTAGATATGAATCATGTACCACAGAGAATACTACATCTTTGGAATCACCTTCCTCTCCACATAAAGCAAAGTACTTCTCTTATTCTAGTCAAACTTAATCTGGATGGATGAGAAACTGCAAATTTGCCCCTGGTTTAGCACCCTTGTCCCTTATGGATAGGGTAATATGCAAATGTTCTGCCTGAATCTAGGTTATTCATACTGAAATTACAAGGGCTTAAAATATAGAAATGCAGGGCTAGGCTTTTAAAAAAAATCCTCATGGATCAATAGACTAGCAAGTACTTATGAACATATAAGATTGTATACTGCTAGACCTAGTGTCTGCAGCAGTTCTGGTTTTGATTCCCACAACTTCTCTTTACTTACTGCTTGACTCTGACCAAGTGATTTCAACAGCCATTGCTCCAAGGTCACTCCTGAAACAGGACTGTTTGTGGGCTTACCTGATCAACATTGCTTTTATAATTTGACCAATTATTCTGAAATCACTTATATCCTTTTTGCAGGTTTCTCAATAAAGGTAAGGTGTGTATATTTATTTTCTGTAGATCATCTTGGAGAACTTCCACATATTTTACTAAAGTAATTATTTACTTAACTTTCAAACATCAATGTATTTTATCATCCATAGCCAATGTTCTCGCTCTTATGTCTGAGTAGAATAATCTAGAAAAAATAATTCTCAGTAGACAGCCCCATGGGACACTATTAGTAACCCTGTTGGAACAGGCAAGTAACCCTGACCAGCTGTGTCCTATTGCTTAACGAAAGATTTATTCTTTGAATTACATAGGGATTGACATTTAAAGGGGCTGTCACAACATCTCTTTGTTTTGGTCCTATACTGTAGCATCTTGCAGAGACTCTCTCAGAGCATGCTCCAACTTTGGTTTAGGAGAGGTGGGAGGGGAATGCATGGAGGTGCTTCTAAAGAGTTTCTGGCAGCAAGTGCAATGCAGAGTACTACCCTTCTGACTGAGTCTTTCATTAACTCAAGATTGTGAACTTCATTTGATGTGAATAAGTACAGTCTTTTTGTGACTTCTGTATATGATTGTTATTAACTTTGTTAAAATGTGTACGCATTCAGAAAGCAAGCAAGTCATATACATACCTCTCAACTGTACCTAATTTTTAGGGATGTGTCTGATCTGATTTTAATTAAAAATTTAGCTTTGCCCTTCTTAATCCCTCCTAAGACTGATGACTTTTGGAGAAAAGGTGGTACATTACATTTCATAAACAATAACAATAATTAGAGTTATCGACTTACTTTACTTCAGAAAATGTATACTAATTCACATTATCTTATTCTGTCAATGCCTCAAGTTAGTACTAAAACTGTAAATGTGTCCCTGATTGTCCTTGATCATTTCTGGATTTCTCCCTGAGTTTTTGAGATTTGCCCCTAATTGGTTGAGAGCTATGATTATTTAAATATTCATACATTAAAAGCTATGGTCATATAAATATTCATATATTAAAACTCATTTCCTCCAGTACATCTTGTTTGACTGTACTTTTAACTCTTAGTGGGAGTGGCTATCACGTTATATTTCAAACAAATATTCATATAGCTGGATTACCATAAGTGGTACAACAAAACTGCAAATGGCAAACTATTCAGAATAAATAAATTTTTACATCAGTGGTATTCATTCAATTTGATGCTTTAAAATGGATTTTATAAGCAAAATAAAGGCAAGGAATATTATTTTATAATACTGTATAAACAGCTTATTATATCTCAGTAACCATTCAAGCAAGACACATACTGCCAACAGGATTTTCTTTAAACAGCTGTGAGCTATCATATGAGGCTAGGCAGTTCTGTCTGGTTACCTGAATGATGAGATATTTAGAAAAATATAAAAATTATTACAATACAAATAGTATGCAAATAATATTCAATATCTCTTTAGCTGCATTAGACAGAGGTCAAAAATCAATACAGTGTTGTTTGCCATCACATATGCTTTAAGATGAAATCTTCTAATACTTTTTATGCAGTATGGTTTTGGAATTATTAATGCAAATATGAACAAGCAATATTTGACTTGTAGAGGACATCTGTAACTGCAGAAATACCTGGAGGCACACTTAGCTGTACACTCTTTAACTCATTCAAGCCTATGGTACCTTTTAGATACAACAGTTTAAGACCAGGGCTGACACCTTTCACTGTGGCAAAAACATGGCCAAAGGCCATGTGATGGTTCCTACTCCAGGCCAATAATTAAGGAGCCTCAATCCTCACCACTGACACAGGAGAGGGATGGCCACTAGCAGCAAAAATGGATACACACAGTATTTTCAGATGCAGTTCTCTGCACCAAGCACAATTTCCTTTAAGAGCAAACAGGAAGGACACTCCAGGCCCCAAACAAGACTCCACACTGACCACTTTGGAGCTCTGTGTCCCTGTTCCAAGTAGCTGACACACACACTTGAATATCTGATTTTCACACACACACACACACACACACACACACACACACACACACACCTGGGAAAGGCTGGCACAGATTTACCCAGACTATAAGGTAAGTATGCTGCCACCAGTCAGCTATTCTAAGGCTCTTACAAAGGTATCCAATTACACTGAGTAAAGTTAATACTAATACAAATGGTAGAGTTTGATCAATGTAGCAAGGCTTTCATGAGCACCACAGTCTCACTAAAATAAGCATAAGAACTCTTAAGATGTTAAAAGTATTCTCTAAAAGACCAGCCACAATGAAAGGTATATAAACATTTTGTCTTTGGCGGCTGTCAGACCTGAAAGATAAAATCTTTATGGCCTAAACCAACCCATTTAAATTTCAACCTATTTGTTTTTTCAAAATTAGCTGGAATGAGATTAACCTCATCTCTTCCAGAATTTTCTATTAAAGCATATACATTTAATCATTTATACTAGTACTGTCTGACATATGTGTATATATCTTTTCTGTCCAGCAGGACCCATTGCTGATGCATTTTTTAACACAAGCAACTTTACAAATACATTTTTAATACAACCATTTGTAGAAATCTGCATGATAGTCAAATGGTATAAAATTCCTTACAAAACTCCAGCTAGCTATGCTAGCATATGTTAAACACACACTGTCCCACTCTCCTTGGCACAGATGGCACTACCTCATATCATCACATCTCTCCCCCCTTTGAAGACTCAGGCTAGTTTTTCAAGTGACCCTGGAAAAATGTTGCTTGAGAGAAATCAATCTGTCTGGAAACACATTAACCTATACCCTGTCTTGAGACCACCATCTACATTGGAATTGTTACCCCACTACAGTGCTGCACTAGATGGGTGCACCCAGATTTCCCATATGAATATGCCCCAAACTCTAACAACTCTGCTCAGATTTCTCAAATCTAGGTAGGGGATAGCTGCTGGAACATTGATACCCCTTCCACTGAGGTGTCAGTATGACCTTCACTGAAGAGATCGGTCAACAGATCCCCCACAGACTCCTTCTGCCATCCAGTGCATATACTTAGCACCAGGCTTCTCTATCTTGGTAAGGTTTCATCATGTTAACATGGTACAATTTGCACCCCTGCCTCCTGTCTAGCAGGTTTACCATCTAATTAACATCACTGACCTTATTTACCACTTCAAAGGGTCCCTCCCAAGCTGCCTACAGCTTATTGTGTCTGACAGGAATGAGCAACATAACCTGCTGTCCCACAGTATACTCTCAGGCTTGACCATTCCTGTCCTACCAGACCTTTTTCTGCTGTTGGGCCCCAAACAGGTTCTCTTGGGCCAAGCCCATGAGCTCCCTAAGCCTTGTCCAGAGGTTTAGGACATATGCTGCAATGAACTCCTTGTGGGGTTCAGCCTCAACCACCCACTCATCATGAATCAAATCTAAAGGACCCCTCACCCTATGCCCATACAGCAACTCAAAGTGTGAAAAACCTGTGGATTCCTGGGGTACATCTCCATATGCAAATAGCAGATGAGGCAAATGATTATCCCACTCTCTCTTAAACTGGTCTGCAAAGACCCGTAGCATGTCTTTACTGAATAGTTTAACCTCTCCACAAGACTATTAATCTGGGGGTGGTAGGAGTATAGCACTTCCTCAGACAAGCCAGCAGGTCTGACATGAAATTGGCACCTCTGTCAGTCAGTATTTCTCATGGGAAACCTACCCTGCTGAAAATCTCTAACAAAGCATTTGCCCCTTCTCTGCCTCAATGGAGGACATAGCTACCTCCTCAGGGTATCTATTAGCATAATCTACTACACCAGGATATCTTCCCTGTGGAACTTGGGGTACTCAGAGGCCCCACAATGTCCATAGCTACCCTCTGAAATGGCTCTTCAATCACAGAGAAAGGCATCAAAGGAGCTTTGACCTTATCTTCTGCCTTTCCTACCTTTTTTCACTGCTCACAGGTCCTGCAGTACCCTGTTACATCCCTTGCAATCCCAGGCCAATAAAAGTTCTGCATAATATGTCTCTTGGTATGCTTTATACACATTTGACCTGCAAAAGGAATGTCATGGCTATGGCTAGAAGTGCCAGACAGTAGGTTCTGGGCACTACCAACTTCTGTATTACCTCACCCTCTAGCCCTTCCTCAGAGTTCCAATCTCTATACAGTAACTTTTAGTTCCAGTATACAGACTCCTCTTTTCCTTGAGAATCAGGTGACTTCTTAGCTACCTTCCTCAAGCCTCATAAGGTAGGGTCTGAAAGCTATCTCAACTCTATCTTTGTGGTCTTTCTGATCTAACTTTCCACAGGAAGCCTGGTATCTCCTGACAACAGTGCCTCACTGTCAGCATGGGTACTATCACTCACCTCTGTCCTTGCAGTCACCCTGTCCATGGGAATATCAGTACCTACCAGCAGCTGTGACTCACTTTCATGCTTACTGCTACAGGCTAGCTCCCTCCCTGAAATAGCCACATCTCCAGCCCCAGCTTCAGGTGTGGAATCTGTCTGGGTCTTCCCCAGGGTACCACACCCACATGCCTGTCTCCAAGCATGACTGCATGTAACTACATGAACACAATGTACTGCATTATCAAAACCATTCCCTATCAAGACATCTGCAGGGATATCCTCAAACACACCTACCTGCTTGCTTCCTTTTGCACCCTTCCAGTCAAGGTGAACCCCGGCCATTTAGAATGGGGTCCCTCCTAAAGCTCTGACTGGAGTGGACTGCCCAAGCACGTACTGCTTCTCTTTAACTACTGCAGGCTTCACAATGGTCATGTCAGAGGCTGTGTCTCCCTTAGCAGTGGTGTGTCTTCCATCCACTAAGATAGGATAAAAGCCTGGCACTTGCTCACTAAAGCAATTATATAAGTCAGCACTAAAAAATTAAAAGCACTACACCCTCACAAACTCCCCTTGAGTACTTTGTTCCCCATTGGCCCTTTTTTTCAATTATAAAGGAATTCCCAATACTATTCTAGCATGTCCAAAGGTCAGTTGTCAATCTCCTCTCCAGTCCAGCTGGTGAATCTGGGAATCTTGAGGCAATGTTACAACTGCCTCATGTACACAGACAACCCTCTCCTCCTCCTCCCAACAAATTCCAACACATGTGAGAGATGCAACCATATAGCCAAACTGGAGGCTAAGCTCTCTCAACTCAGTACTGGCGTAACCAGTCAGGAGGAGAAGGAAACCACACTCACTACAATTCCAGTCTCACATAGACCTACCACAACAGCAAACCAAACACATAAACACACAAAAACAGACTCAGAGGCTCTAAATAAAAATCTGCCTAAGCAGCAGAGACCTCCAAAGCAGACACTCAAGCAACCGCTACCCCAAAACAAAACATGTGCAACACATAGCTCACAAAGCCAGTGTGCCGAACAGTCACAGCTCTTAAGGCTAAACAACACACCTGATACACTTGTAATAGGTGACTCTATCGTCAGGCACACTGACGTCCCGCTCATCAGGCTGAACAAGGAGAAGGTCACGGTGAGCTGCCTGTTGGGCGCTAGGATCCGCCACATAACACAAGCACTCAGGTCACTCCAAGGCAAGTACAAAATGACTCAGTCATTGTCAATGGTGGTGTGAATGACCTGAGATGTACCTCCCTGGACTACATGAAAAGAGACATAGAGGAGCTCTCTGAGCATGTAGCCCAGGCCGGTATGACCCTGACCTTGAGTAGCATCTTACCCTCACCAAGAATTATGCCACAATATGAAGACAAGATGATCAATTTCAACAATTGGCTTAAGTATTGGTGTCATTCAAAGGGGATCCAATACCTGTCTGCCTGGGATGACATGCTCAACAAGCCATGATGCTTCACTAGGGACAGCTTGCACCTGTCACCCCTGGGCTTTTGGATATTGGCAAAGGCTCTTGCCACCCCTATAGTGCCTTTTTTAGGCAAGGCCCAAAAGACAAACACACCTCCATAGGTATCACAGCCTCCAGACAGACTTCATTCCATGGGAATGGAGGACTGCAATGATCATTCCTCTAGACAAAGGGGGACCATCAGCAGACCCAGGGAACTACAGACCCACAAGTTTGACTAGTCTTATATGAGATGCCAAGGAAATAATTATCATGGACGTGATAAACAAAGACATAGGAAATTTTCAAATACTGGACCCATCCCAGTTTGGTTTTGTCAAGGGCAGGTCATGCCTACTAAACCTGGTGGACATCTACAAGAAGATCACTAGAGCTATGGATGAGGCAAAACAGTGCATACTTCCTACTGTGACCTGCCAAAAGCATTTGATACAATCTTACAAATTTAGGCATAATTCCCTCTGTCAACCAATGGATAGCCAAATGGCTCATGGATAGGACAGATAAAGTTAGAGTTAGGGAATTCATTTCAAACAAGAAGCCTGTTACTAGTGGTGTCCCACAAGGCATTGTGCTGGCACCTGTCATGTTCAGAATATTTGGCTAAACTCTGTCAATCACACTATAGTGTTGCAAGATTTGCTAGTAACCAACCCTACAAATCTCATCACTGCTAAGCATTAAAACAACTCATGTGGCTTGACTTCCCCCAACACCTGCTTCACTCCCAACTGCAAATGACTCATCCTCTACTCTTAAAACCCCTTTCCTGTCCTGCTTATTTCCTCATTAATATCACATTATACCCCTCCAGAACTCTCCACAGCTCTGACCAGCTCCTTCTGGACACTGATAAACTTTACAAAACCATTGGTAAACTTCTTTACAAATATAGTATTTCCCATGCATGGAACAAACTCCCTCTTAACATCAGAACCATTTCTAACATAAATCTCTTTAAATTTGAACTTAAAACTTTTGTCCTAAATACAAACACCTGTCACTGCAATGATCCCACTTAAATCCCACCTTACCACCTCACTACCTCTCACACTTTTAACACCCACCTATTGTAAGTGTCCCCTCTCATTTCCATCTCTTTCTCTTTTTGTTGATCAAAAAAAAAAAAGAAAGAAATTCTAACTTTTGTTCTGCATGTTATGCACATTATTGTAATGTTTATGAAAACTTTATTCTCAGGCCTTTTGTAAATTTCTAATGTCCTCTTGTAAAGCACATTATTGTAATGTTTGCATAAAACATCATTGTCAGATGTTTTTCTTTTTTGTAACTTTGTTATAATGCTGTAGAGCTTTTCTCCTCAGGTCTCCACTCAAAACAGGCCACTGGCTCAGTTGGATTAACCTGGTTAAGAAATGACAAATAAATAAAATATACTTCTCTGAAGTCAAGGCAAATGTAGAGGGCCTTTGGCCAACCAAATATGCTGATGTTTGCAAGCTGGGTGCGATCAATGATTATCCAAAAGATGTAGATATCCTCCAAAATGGTCTGAGACAGTTGAATAACTGCTGCAGAGCTATGACCTAAACCACAATGCAAAAACATTTCATAAATATGCCTTTGGGAAGGTGACCACTCCTGCAAATTATAGCATCGATAACAATTCTCTAAGAGTAGACCCAGTGGTGAGGGACTCGGGAACTTGGGTAACCTGAACTTTGATTACCATGTGTCCATGGTGGTGAGAAAATCCTTCTAAATTGTACAACTTATAAATAAGGACATAGCATCCAGATCTAAGGAGATCACAGTCTACCTATACTCAGTTTTAATTAGACCAATAATGATGTACAGTGCACCCTTTGGCATGTACCTGACCTGGCATTTTCAACAGCTGGAGCAGACACTGAGGTTCCTCACTAAAAGAATCCAGGGTGTAAATAACATGTTCCACACAGACTACCTCAAAACTCTGTCCCTGCACTTGACCTTCTACAAAGTACTAAGAGGCAATACATACCTAACCTACAAGGCATTCTCTGATCTAGCCCTGATGAATCTGCTTCACATTCACAAAACAAACATCACTAGAATTACCTGACCTAAGGATCTAAATCTCATCTGTGATGTAAACAAAACATGTTGGTGGGACAGGTATGTGTCTCAGAGATCACCCCTTCTATGGAATAGACTCCCCATTCATGTTGACCGATGAATGGGAGATCACAAATTCATCCTTGGCTTGTGCATGGGTCCTTTATGGACAAGGGCAGCCTGTAGATATACCAAAGCCTTTCTCATTTGTAAGAATTGACATAGCTGCCTTTAAACACCAGAAAACCATGCATTTGCCAAGGGTCCCCCAAACACAACAAATTATTTTATTTTGATACTTTGTTACATGTTTATCAAACCAACAAAACTAGCCAACAGCATTCCTTTGTACTTAATACACCCAGTGGGTAGAGCTATTTCTGGTTATGGTAACAGCGCTTTGTCGAGTAGCAGGCGTCACAATTTCATTAAATGTTTTTCATTGACAGTGTGCTCTTGACTTAACTAAATCTTGCTAGTGGGCATTCTATCTACTAAGATTAATATCATAGCCAGCTTTAGGAACATGAAATACTCTCACCCGCAGGAGGCTTTTTAATCATCTTTGACTGTGTTGGGGACCCACAAAAGCTGCTGCTGGCTGGGGGAAAATGAAAAAAAAAGATTATTCATTTTCTGATTACATGCTTTATCCAAAACAGGGCTGTGATTTGACCCTGTCAGGAAAAAGCCAACAGTGAGTGAATGAACATGAGCAGGGTAAGCGCTAAAGTTTGTCAGCCCTGAATTACTCTCAGTACTTACCCTAGATATTAAGAAGAGCTGATGCTCCCAGTCTTAATGAATTGTTTTCTCTTTCAGGCAATTTTATGCTTACAAGTAGGAAACCAGATACTATAACTCTCAACAACTTTGTTCAAGAATTCAGGACAAAGCCAAAAATAATGACAAAATAAAGGCTCAAAATCAACACATTTTAAATATTACTCCAATTCACTTAAGAAGTTAATAGATTAACATTTTTTCCATCAACATGCACTTTTTTTTGGAAAATAACATGTACTGACGATCTGTAATCTTAAATGATTTACCAGCAAATCAAGCTTTTTACATGGGATAGAGAAAAAATAAGAGGCAAAATCAAGGACATTCTGTGAAATCAGAGACAGTGACAAGTATACATTACTCCTCAATGCGATGAAGAAAAGTGACTTATCCCTGCTGTTTGATAACTACTAAATAAGTCACTGGTCTAGTGTGGCTGTATTACTGTTGTACAATGTAGTGCTATTTGTGAAATCACTGTAAACTAGTATTGCCATGGCTTATGCACATGTGTGGCAGTTGGAATGTAAGAGTAACAAGCTGATGGTAATTTATTTCTCTTTGTAACACAAACATCATCTGCATTGCCACTATGTTTAAGGGCGGGTGTGGTTGCTGTGTTTTTAAGAGTAACTAGATGGCCATAATTTCTTTCACTTACCAACATAAACATAGACCTTACACATGATAGGTTGCTGTCTTTGGTGTTTGTCACAAAGACGATTTGTATGAAAGCAACTGTTCATTGCTACTGTAGTGCAGCGAGTAGCATTGCCAATTCCCAGTGCTTTGCTCTGCTTGAGTTCTTTGCCATGCCTTTTTTTTTCCTTAGGTGAAGTCTGCAATAATGCCAGATGTACATAACTCTGCTAGGTAGCAGTAAAAAATACAGTTAGGAGGTAATTATCTTCAAAAATATGGCTTTGTAAAATACATCACAGAACCTTCAGACACTTGGGTGACACTGGTGACCCCCCCCCCCTCACCCAAGATTGTATAAATGGATTTTTGGCATAGACTTAGTGGTGGCCTGTTCCCTCAAACCCACCCATTCTAAAACCAGCCCTGTTCAAAGGTGTGCACAGGAAGTTGCTGTAGCAATCCTTTTGTGTGTGTGTGTGTTGGGGGGGGGGGGGTCTTGTGGTCATTACTTTAATTTTCAACAAAATCAATAATCAAAGGTGTATATAGGAGGTCATTATATCTTGTGTTGGGGATAGGGACCGTATGGTCATTCTTTCTTTAACTTTTCTCCCAAACCTCAAAGGTGGACAAAGAAGGTTACTATAGTTTGTGCCGGGGCAGTGTATTGTATAGAAGCAACAAACTTGAACATACATTACAGTAATCATTATTTATTCCATTTTCCCCACAATCACACATCAGGCATGTATACAGCTTGCTGCCTTTGGGGAGTAGAAGTGAGGAATGAGGTCATAAACTGTGTATATGTATGACAGTAGTCACTTGATATGTATTATTGCAGCCATTTGAAATTATGTTTTCATCATAATCTTATACCAGGCGACTATATAGACAGTGACTGTATTTTTAAGGGGTAGGAAGGCAGGTATTATTCCCAAACTAGATTTGTGTTTCCTCATAAACAATTTCATGTTTGCTTATTGTGAGCTACTGTTTTGTTATCTTTCAACTTTAAGTCTTGAAAGACAAAAATTAAGACTGAAATTATTTTCTTACTCATGATTTGTGTTCAGGACACCACTGGATTAAAAGGTTGGGAAAATGTTCTAAAATGCGCCTCATAGTATCTATAACCCTATGGCTTAATCGGACAGTTTCCTAAATGGTTATTAGTCTTGATTAAATATCTTTCCTTAAACACAATTTTTTTAAGCCATCTTTGAATACTATGCAAACTTTATGTAAAATTGAAAAAGATGAAAACAGAAAAACTTTAAAATGCACTTCAGAGCACATAGACAGTTGTGCCTTCTTGAAAAAGTTGAAGAGTAAGAATAATGTAATGTGCATGGTGTAGGGAGCTGGAAAAGGAGAAAACAGAAGGGAGCACTGGAGAGTGTGTGTGGGGGAGGGGTGAAACAGTAGAACCAGTGCAGCCCTGTACATAGACTTGAAATGCATCTTTATTGCAACTAATTGTCAGTCACTGTGAGAGTCCCACTGTGAGGTGGGCCAACATAGTGAGCATAAAGGCCTGTCTTAATGTAAGAGCACTGTAGTTAAAATTCAGTCTGTGCATACTACTAAAAACTTTGCATCATTAACTATAAGGCTGCTTAGGAGGGATGGCAGTGACAGGGTAATACTTAGATTAGAGGTCCCCAGGATGCCCCCAACTTGATATTTGTTAGGGGCTCCAACATGCTAACACCAGCCCTGGGAATTGATAAATGGGAAAATCGGGTAATAAATGGCTAGCCTTAAGAAGGTTCTAGGGCCGTTAGTTTTGTAATCTCCTATGATCCTATGTCAGACGTAACTATTATACATTGCCCTCTATGAGGTATTAATGAATAATTACTATTTTAATGCAATTTTCTTTCTTTATTTAACATGCTTTTCATATATATTGTTAACACCACTGTAAATTGCAACTAATTACCCACATAAACTATGAGTATGCTTGAGTTCATAGGCTTGCAATCCAAGGGACCATTGAGGAGCCTAGCTCAAAGTCTCAGATGACCCCAAGTATTGTCTGGTTAATTGACTTCATCAGAGTCACATAGTAATCAAATAAGGGATGTAGGAATCTAACCATGTATCACATTAACTGCAGCTCACAGCCCCAACCATCTGCACCAACTGCCAATCAGTTCTAATGTCACATGTATGCTTTCTGTGCTTTTTCTTTTTGTCCACGTCATTGATAAGAAATGGATTGTCATATCTGCCAACTTACCTGTTTAATGAATAAATAAATACAACCATTGAATGCCTAAAGAGTGATCTGCTATTGCTGTCTGATTAGGTAATAGTATGCTTCAAATATCTGAATTGCACTGTCTATTGACTGTTTAAAAATTTATATCTCATAAAATATTACTTATAACTAATAATATGCAATAGCAAGCTATCTACTTAGATGGAGGCAGAGATGTATACTAGGTGACACACAACAGATTAATAACTTGACGTTAATTAAAAATCATTCATGTGTAGTCTTCTGCCAGAACAAACTGTGTGGTATAATACCAAAGTGATGAAGTCATATCAAGCCATGTTCTAACCAAAGTGACATAACATTTCCTCCTCTGTCTGCCTTCCATCTCAAGCAGTTTTGTTATTTTCTTGACACCCGTATTTCCTAATCAGCTTCAGTTTGCTAGATGTCAGTTTCCCACATGACTAGCAGAATAAAAGTAGTTGACTCCGCTCTGTTCAGTAGTATCATGTGTTGCAAAGCTGGTCAAATGATACGCTTTGTGACCGAAGCACATTCATGTAGGAATGTGGCTTGTCATTGCGAAGCTATACATTGTGTTTGCAGTTTTAACAACATGTTTGTATTTAGTCCAACTACCGTAGAGTGCAAATTACTGGTACTGAACTTTCTTCCCAGGCCTCCACTGAAAATAAGTTCAGCCCAGTTCTACTAACAAACTGAAATATCACATCATTGAGTGGTGGAACATAAGTACAGCCCAGTTCTACTAACAAACTGAAATATCACATCATTGAGAGGTGGAACATAAGTACAGCCCAGTTCTACTAACAAACTGAAATATCACATCATTGAGAGGTGGAACATAAGTACAGCCCAGTTCTACTAGCAAACTGAAATATCACATCATTGAGAGGTGGAACATAAGTACAGCCCAGTTCTACTAACAAACTGAAATATCACATCATTGAGAGGTGGAACATAAGTACAGCCCAGTTCTACTAACAAACTGAAATATCACATCATTGAGAGGTGGAACATAAGTACAGCCCAGTTCTACTACCAAACTGAAATATCACATCATTGAGAGGTGGAACATAAGTACAGCCCAGTTCTACTAACAAACTGAAATATCACATCATTGAGAGGTGGAACATAAGTACAGCCCAGTTCTACTAACAAACTGAAATATCACATCATTGAGAGGTGGAACATAAGTACAGCCCAGTTCTACTAACAAACTGAAATATCACATAATTGAGAGGTGGAACGTCTTTTTCTAAGCCACTCTTGGACTTGATTTCATCATGTTAAAGTGACGCTTTTATTAAAACAGTCAGTCTGAGGTGAGTTTTTTGTGCTGCCAAATGGAAAACCAAAATGTTTACAGTGTTTTCTGCTCTACCATACAATCTTTCTGATTTCTGGATAGTCCGGAAAAAATAGATAGGTGGCAACTGTAGTTAGCACCCATAGCTCCTTATGGCATCCAGACATTTTTGGGGGCTGACTTGCTTAACTAAGTAAATTACCACGTAATAATAGGCAGCATTAGAACAGCAAGGTATCAGTAGCAAAAATGATGCTACAGTTGTTAACCTAAAATGTCCTGCAGTAGAAACATTAATCACAGTAATCGGCTTTTTATATTCACATTCATATTTTCAAAACTGAGTGTGCTATATATTATTGAGAGGCATGGTGTAAAATGTTATTGTAGAGCTAAAAATATGTATTGTTAATACCATGTATACTGCACAATACTGTAGATAGTGATGTCTGTTTACTAATAGTCATGGCAATATGCAATATTTCCATATGTATTTAATATTTCCAAAACCAAGTGACTTACAAAAACACAGAGTCCCAAGCGAATATGAGGTTTTCCACCAATTTATTGATCCACTGTCACGAACTAAGTTAAAAACCAGAAAAAACAATGATACTAGTAAAGCGCTTTTCATCCGGATCATATCCGGACTTCTTCAGACCTTCTTGTTTTTTCTGGTTTTTAACTTAGTTCGTGACAGTGGATCAATAAATTGGTGGAAAACCTCATATTCGCTTGGGGCTCTGTGCTTTTTGGTTTAAATTGAGTTGGAGGAATTTCGTTTATTGGGACTTACAAAACACGCCATCTGGTGAAGCCTTAAATGATGTTGAATAAAACTGCCATTGACATTTTTACCGGAATTTGCTTATCTTGAGAGCTATTCAGTGTTATTTAAATTGCTAATTATGTAATTATGCATGTCGGTTAATATTTCTGAAAATATTTCAATAAACATGCATTCAGAGCAGAAGTTCATATTGTCATGTGAAAGCTCATGTCTGGGTATCAAAAGTGTTCTGACAATAAAAATCTAGGTTGTACATTTTTCAAGATCTGACAATTTGTGAAGATTTAGAAACAAATGTTCTTGGTTTAAGGGCATTATATTATCATCACATTGACGTAAAGACTGAATGAACTAAGTATTAGCACTGTAAAGAGGACATTTTAATGATAGCATTGCTGTTTGTACCTTTTTAGTAGCTTTTAGTGTTCTCAAGATATTTACATTTGTTTGTCTTATACCTTTAACTCGATTTTTCAGGAAATATTCTGGAATATAATAATATGTGTAGGCAGTTAAAGGTGTGACATTCAGATGCACAGCAATGACCACCAAGGCTGAAATATAAACGTTTTATTAACAGGTAAGTACATTCGTGCTGTAGCACTTCTTCAGACCATAAAAATTTAAAAACAGCAGCTTAAGTACACCCATCAGTTACTAAACAGTATTAAACCATTACATCATTATTTACAAAAACTTCATTAAATCATTACAACAAAATCATTCTTAATGACTCGATTTACAGGGTTTTAAAAATGTTTTTAAAGGTATACTATCGTTAAGGCCAAAGCCTTTATCCACCTGTAATATAATAATCCATCTTAATTCATCATTTTCTGTTCTATCACTCAGACATCCTCCTCTAACAGTTTTATTAGTTAACTGCAGCACCATAAATTCAAAAATATGTCCTGTATTTT
This sequence comes from Protopterus annectens, assembly GCF_019279795.1. Lineage (NCBI taxonomy): Eukaryota > Metazoa > Chordata > Ceratodontiformes > Protopteridae > Protopterus > Protopterus annectens. The sequence continues at coordinate 1,218,625,663 of NC_056747.1, read as the reverse complement.
TCTTAATATGTTTATTCAATGCATCCGATCCTACATATTAAGAAAAATATAAGACACATTTTTGAATTTATGGTGCTGCAGTTAACTAGTAAAAGTGTTAGAAGAGGATGTCTGAGTGATAGAACAGAAAATGATAAATTAAGATGGATTATTACATTACAGACGAATAAATACTTTGGCCTTAATAATAGTATACCATTAAAACCATTTTTAAAAACCTGTAAATTGCATCAAAAAAGAATGACTTTGTTGTTATGGTGTTCCATGATTTAATGAAGTTCTGGTAATTAATGATGTAATGATTTAATGACGTTTTAGTAATTGATGGATTATTCCACCTGCTGTTTTCTTTAAGTTTCTATGGTCTGAAGAAATGCATATGGCAGGAAAGTGATTACCAGTTAATAAAACATTTATATTTCAGCCTTGGTGGTCATAGTGATTACCAGTTAATAAAACATTTATATTTCAGCCTTGGTGGTCATAGTGATTACCAGTTAATAAAACATTTATATTTCAGCCTTGGTGGTCATAGTGATTACCAGTTAATAAAACATTTATATTTCAGCCTTGGTGGTCATAGTGATTACCAGTTAATAAAACATTTATATTTCAGCCTTGGTGGTCATAGTGATTACCAGTTAATAAAACATTTATATTTCAGCCTTGGTGGTCATAGTGATTACCAGTTAATAAAACATTTATATTTCAGCCTTGGTGGTCATAGTGATTACCAGTTAATAAAACATTTATGTTTCAGCCTTGGTGATCATAGTGATTACCAGTTAATAAAACATTTAGATTTCAGCCTTGGTGGTCATAGTGATTACCAGTTAATAAAACATTTAGATTTCAGCCTTGGTGGTCATAGTGATTACCAGTTAATAAAACATTTATATTTCAGCCTTGGTGGTCATAGTGATTACCAGTTAATAAAACATTTATATTTCAGCCTTGGTGGTCATAGTGATTACCAGTTAATAAAACATTTATATTTCAGCCTTGGTGGTCATAGTGATTACCAGTTAATAAAACATTTATATTTCAGCCTTGGTGGTCATTACTGTGGTTCTTTTTGTTATTTTCATTGTGAGGACTGACCTTTGATTACAGTGTTTATTTCTATTTGGAAAAGGTGTGACATTCCACAGCTTAGAAGTATTAATGATTTAATATTTAATCTTTCCTAAGTTTTTGTCACTGGAGCAACTTTTATAGTAAGTTGATTTCTAAACACTGTTTTTTTTAGATTTCTTACTGCGGATGTTGTATCTTGATGATAGTGCAATACATGATATATCCTTTACCACTGGTTTTGTTTTCTGCTTGCTTATAGCGATATGATACTGGTGTTGCTCCATTGTTATCCAGCAACAAACAACAATCCAAATGCTGCCACATTCTGTTTTTGGCATCATAGTGACACTTTACAATGCCTGATGACACACTTAGTACCTTTTTGATAATGATTACTTGCACATGTCGACTATTCAAACTGCTGTTGCCATTCTGACATACACAGAGACAGTGATGACAGAGCTGAGAGAGAACTGATATGCCATCATGGTTGGTTGCTAGAATGCACTGCTCTGATGTCTTCTTACACAAGGCAGTTCTGCACAAAATATAGCATTTGTTTGCAGCTCTTGCACATTTCTACATATGTAACGTTTATCAGATGTCAGAGCTAGATTATGATGACAGTTTGTGCTACTTTTTCTTCATTCTTAAACCAGTACAGTTTGTCATTATGGTTGGATATATATTTGGTGGCCTGTCCAACATCTTAACAGTTTCTATGTGGTACAGTGCCCCACTCTGACATAAAGGAATATAAATCATAGGCACAAAGACTAGCTTAGAATGATACAGATGGACCCAATAGATTGTACTCTAAAGATGAATTTGTACTAGAAGCACACCACACACCTGTTGATAGGGTGTTCTGACAGAGATTAGTAGAGACCATATCTAAATCTCAAGAGATCAGACAGATTGCATTTAGGCATACTCAATTAATATACAGTGATGTTGGTGTCATTTGCACAAAAATGCTGTTATGAGGTAGCTCAAAGGGCATTAAAGAGATGTAAGGAGGGCTTTCATTTTGATACAAAATTGTGAAGACACCAACTTTAAATAAATGTCTGTTTTTAATTGTAAAAGTTGATGTCAAGATCACGTGCTGTAGTGGTTTGGGGAAGCAGAAGTTGTTGTGTCTGTACAATAGCTTATGGTATTATACAGCAGTTATGTACTTGTGGTTGAAAGGGAATCATTGTTGAAAAATCCCTTTGAGACAGTAGGGCAGAGTATCTGTGCAAGTCAATACTGTCAAACAGGAATTTAGATAAATATGCCAGGTTTGCATTTATTTTACCTTAGCAATAAGGTAACTCACAGATTTACAGCATAACTGTTACCATTGTCCTAGACAGTTTTAGCCCTATAGCCACCAGCTGTATGAATCACTGACACACAAACATAAGTTCTACTGCTGCTACTTTTAAGACAGTCCGGAAGTTATCTTCCTAATTAATATGTCAAGCTTCTGTCTGTTTGCAGAGAACTCTTTAGAAAGACATAAAAGAGAATTTAGGCATTGACAGTACATTACTAAACAGTGTGCAACTATAAATCTGCCTCCCTAGATGGTGCAAGACTGTTGTTAACACTGTATTGAAGTGTTTACCTAGATATATTAAATATATTCACCTTAATGCATTTGTCTGAGTATGGCAGATAAAAAACAACAGGCATTATTCTTTGCTGATAAACCATTTTATGTCATTTAATTCATGATGCAGTTCAGTAAGTTGCTATACAACTTTTATATTATAAAGTCTAAATATTATTTAATAAAAAGGAATAACTTGAAGTTTTGATGCAAAGTCTGACCCTGCCACTCGCTAACATAGTTAATATGGAAACAAAGCTGTTAGAAAAATATGTATTTAAATATATGTGAAATGCTAGTTTAAAAGCAAAGTAGTTAATAATGCGTTTTATTCTATTAATCATATAACAGAAGGGATAAAATTAATGTGTAAATGCAAGTAACTTCTGAAACTGCAGTGTGCTTTGACCCCTGACCCTGGCAGCTGTTAGCTCAAAAAGCTCAATGTGATGTTTTTCATAAGGGATTATCTGCTGGGTCAGGAGATTGAACATATAAATCTTCCCTTCCTTTCCCGAGTCCTTGGATAATAAAATCTTTTCCTTCCTGTAGTTTCAGAATTCAGCCTTGTAAGATTAGAATGCAGCTGTGTAAGAGAATGAATTAAAAACTGAATCTGCTATTGTATTGTACTGATAAGAGAAGTAAACTTACAGGAAGACATTATGATTGACCATCTGGGGATGGCAAGGCCGTATTGTAGCTAAAGAAAAATGTATTACATCAGCATTATTAAATGAATAGAATACTGTTAGTAAAAGTGATGTAGATGCCTTGTGACTAACCACGTCAGTAAGGTGGGAATAACTTGAATGCAGACTGCATAAAACATTCAGTATTTCCCACCTTATGTTAGACAAAATTCTATACTTGTATTGTATGGTCTTTTGCCTCCTGGTGTACACTAGTAAACTTTTGCATCTGAACCTCCTGTGTTGTTGACTGTCATTTTAAAAAGCCTAATGATTTCACAGTCTGATTTTTTATTTATTTGACAGTTTGGTCCTTTCGAGACGGAATTCCCTTGGTAAGCTACAGGTCAGAGTGTATGGGTGATAATAAATCTGCGCAGGAGAAGTTGCCAAAATGGTTCTTCTTGAGTGAAAAGACCTCCGACTGAATTGTTGTGTGTAAAGAGGCTGTCCCCTTTCTGATCTGTGGCCGAAGAGAGGAATTTGAACACTTTCAACACCAGGAGGCTCAGGTAGGGAGAATTTGCCTTTTTTTCTGTTTTAGATCAGGGACTAGGTTTCAGTATATTATTGTCAAGATTTGTTTTGCAGATCAGGGACAAAAGGAAGTACTGTACATTTTGTCATAGATCAGGGTAACAGAATAAGGTAGGCAGTTATTCTAGATAAACTATAAACAGGAACTAAGAATTTGATATCATGTGATAAAAAAGGGTTATGTAACATTTTCTTTGACATGGGTAATCAGTGCACTAAAACCTCACGAGATCCGCCCCTAACCGAAGACGCAAAATACATGCAATTACAGCGTGCTGATAATGTTAGGTATTATATGAAATGGGTTAACAAATATGAATTTGATGGTAAACTAGATAAACTTTCACTAGTTAAACTCCTTAAACAGCTTAAATCTGATGCAGGAGGTCAGGCAAAAAAGCAGCACCAACTAGGCATACCTCAAGCACACAGGTGGATTGAGGAAGCAAATCGTAGAAAAACAGAAGCTTAGAAATTCAAAAACATTTTTAGACAAAGAGGATAATAACTTGGTAATAGCTACAGCTCCTCCTCCTCCTCCCTTGCCCCCTCCCTTACCCTTTTCAGGATATGAAGCGAGTGGACAGGCTGGTCCACCTCCACGTTATCCTGAAGTTTCAGTAAGACCACAACCATTTGTTAGGGATCCTATTGAGACTAGGTCTCGAACGCGTAAAACACATAGGGACACAGAATCATACCAGATAGAGAGGAATCTACAGGATGAGAGTGAGGAAGAAATATGCCCACTTATAGAGGTTCCAAATCCTCAGGCAGGACAAAAAGGGCAAAATCCTACACTCCCAGTATATAGACCATGGACACCAAAAGACATCCAAAAGGCTACTGAGGGAATCCCCCATCCAAAAGTTAATTTTGCGAAATTTTTAGAAGATTTACAAGGCATGAGGTTAAGTTACCACTTGAATGGGGAAGAAGTAAAAAAAGTAGTAAGACAAATTATAGGTCCAGATTGGCACATGATTTGTGGTACCTGAAATCCTCGTGATGCAGAACTTAGGCCACTCCCACATAGTGACGCAGAATTAGACAACAGAGTAAAAGATCTGACAGACCAAATCTCTGAAAAATGAAAACCTAGAGCAGACTAGACTTGCATTAATCAATGCATACAACAGGAAAATGAAACAATAGATAAATATTATGCCAGATTATTAAAATGTTTTAATAAACATAGCGGTATGTCGGTTCCTGAGAACCAAACAAATGATTCCCCATATGAACAACAATTAAAAAATGCATTTTTGAAAGGTTGCATTGCACCTATTAGTAGCTTCATTACGAAGCATATGATAGATCATCGAACAGGGAGGCTACAAGCCTTACTCGAATACGCTAGACATGCTGAAAGACATTTTAATAGTAAAAAGAAAAAGAAGGTGCAAGTCTTCACTGCTGAAGACGGAGCTGAAGTATTTGTATTACAGTCAGGTAAAAAGGGCAATAAAAAGAATGCCCAGGGAAGCAAACAGTCTGACAAACGATCAGAAGATTTTGAGGAAAGGAAAAAGAGAGCTGAGTGCTTCAAGTGTGGAAAGAAAGGCCATCTAGCTAGGGACTGTAAACAAAATAAGAAAGCAATGACAGAAGATAAAGGAGATGAGGACTGACTATATGATAGTGAGGATACATCATATGGAAGTCAGGAATCACCAGTAACAGCTAGAATAGAAAAGACAAATACCAGTGTAGTAGAAGGAGTAGAGGAAGTACAAATTGACTTAGATGAAAATGGAAATGAAATTTTAGATTTAGCATTGTTGAGCCTGGAGCTCTACCTAGCAGATACAAAACCAGAAGTGACACTTCTGGTGGAGGGAAGGGAAGTCAACTTCCTGTGTGACTCAGGAGCGTCATGGACTTTGATACACCCCTCCAAGTTACCAGAACATTCTGAATCACCTGATTATATATTAGTAAAAGCAGCAAATGGACAGCTATACAGGGAACCACTCTCCCATGATATAGAAATAACTGACCCTGTTTCAGGTATGACCCAGAGAAACAAAATAGTGGTTTCTGCAAAGTGTCCAGTAAACCTATTGGGCAGTGACCTTATGCAGATATTTGGCATAGCAGTAGTTCCAACTGTACAAGGTATGGAGGCACAGAGACAAATGGATACTTTTGTAGTGCGATCAGAGGGTGAAACCTTTTATTGGTACAGCCAGGACCTAGTCACGACTGGTCCAGGGGCAGTGACCAAGGAGCTGATGAACATAGCCATCAGTAAAACCCCCTCCCTTGACACTGATCAACAGCATTTGTTACACTGTACTCTATATTACTGTACCACACCAGGACCTGATAGAGAGTATGAGCAAAAACTGTTTAAAAATCGTGCAACTAGATTGGTTTTGCGTACTTTGTACTGGGATACTGAGGGGAACAGTGTAGTTAGCTGTTCATTACCTCAAGAATTTCTTGCATTGTATAGATCAAATCGGTTGCCACATGTTAGCTTGACAAAGAATAAAAGTGTTAAATGGGCAGACTTAGGAAAAAAGTAACAAGATGGGAGAAACAGACTGATTTAGAGCTGTCAGAACAAGGGATACAAAAACAAAAACTGAATTGGTTGACACAGACACATCCAGCTGTACACTTGCAATCTAGCGAGGACAGCTGATTAGCATTTTTATTAGAAGAAGAAGAAAAGGCCTTGTGTGAAATTCCAACAACTCTTTGGTCAACAAGCAAGTCAGATGTAGGGCTTATTCGAAAAGCAGGACCAGTTACAATTACCCCAAAGTCAGCTTTTAGTCCACAGAAAAGACAATACCCTTTGAGAAAGGATGCAGAAATAGGAATTAAGCCTATAATAGCAGCATTACTCAAAGAAGGAGTACTGGTAGAATCTCCTGATTCACCATGTAATACACCCCTATTTCCTGCTAAAAAAGCAAACGGGGAATGGCGGATGGTACAAGATTTACAAGCTGTAAATAATGCAGTCATACCTAGAGCACCTACGGTGCCAGACCCACATACTTTGTTGAATGATTTGGAACCGCAACAGAAGTATTTCTCTGTGGTAGATATTAGCAATGCTTTCTTTTCAATACCTATACATCCTGATAGTCAATAGTAGTTTGCCTTTACATTCCAGGGTAAAAGGTATACGTATACTCGCCTACCACAGGGATATTGTGAGAGCCCAACACTTTTTGCACAAAAAATGGCTAGCAACCTGGCAGGGCTTACCCCACCGGGAGGTAGTCAAATTCTACTTTATGTAGATGACATCTTGCTAGCAGCCCCCACCCAGCAGCAGTGCAGGGCAGATACTGTAGCATTATTAAAATTTTTAGCAATACAAGGACACAAAGTAAACAAAAGTAAGTTACAACTTTGGAGAAAACAAGTTAGATACTTGGGATATGTGATATCCAATGAAGGTAGAATACTAGATGAGGAAAGAAAAACAGCAATTTTGCAAGCACCCAAACCAACAACCAAGAAAAAAATGATGTCTTTCTTAGGTACAACTAATTTTTGTCGGAGCTGGGTACCAAATTATGCTTTGGAATCTGCTCCACTGACTGATTTGATATATAAGACACCAATGGCAGTACAAGATATTTTACAATGGACAACAGAAGCAGAAATGGCTTTCTGAAGGTTGAAGCAGTTGATAGCTTCTTCATTAGTTTTAGGACTTCCAAATTATCACAAACGGTTCTTTCAGACCGTAGATTGTAAGCAAGGGTACATGACATCAGTATTGACGCAACAACATGGGAATAAGCAACGCCCCATAGCTTACTATTCATCACAGTTAGACCCAGTGGCGCGATCTTTGCCTCACTATGTACAAGCAGTAGTTGCAGCCGCAATGGCAGTGCAGGCTTCGGCCTCAGTGGTGCTATTCCACCCTCTCACATTGAGAGTGCCTCATGCAGTTGCAAGAATTTTACTGCAAGAGAAAATGGCATACTTTTCACCTGCTTGACATCTTTCATGTATGACTACACTACTGAGCCAACCTCATATGACAATTGAATGATGTACGACATTAAATCCATCAACATTACTTCCAACTCCTGCGGAGGGCACACCACACAGCTGCCTGCAGGAAATTGAGCAGTTAGCTTTGCCTAGACAAGATCTTACAGATACGCCCTTGGATAATGCCGAGGTGACATATTACATAATGCAGAATTTCAAAACAACAATGAAAGCAGTCTCCTTAAAGTTATAACAGGGACAGCTTCTAGACCAATGGTGCACAATGTCCGGCCCTCAATGCAACACCATCTGGCCCCCAGCAAGTAACCAAAATTTAAAAAAAAAAAAAGTGAAAAAAATGCTATGCCTTACTCCACTAACGCAAACTTTCCAGCATGTGCTTACTTACCTAATTGACTGCAATTGCTCACACCTCTAATTTTAGCTGCGGAAGTAACTATTCTTTGTTGTTTATAACTTATAGTCTGTAAACAGTAGTAACTTTCTGCAAGAGTTTGTAATAAGTCATGGCTGCAAGCCAGAATAAAGTTAAACGCAAAGTTGATGTAGGAAACAGGCAATTTCATGACTGCTGTCTTAAGTAAAAATGCCAGTCACCTGTACCTATTGTTAACTCATAACAACCTATGTTTTGAGGTGGCCCGCAAATGCATTAAGAATTCGTCTAGTGGCCCTCCCCACAAAAAAGCTGTGCACCACTTTTCAAAACCAAATATCTTCTCTTCAAAAGAGGCATAATAAATACACTGAATAACTTCAAGAATTTGAAATATGAACAAAACACAAACATTTACGCATTTTTGAAATTCCAGATTCAAAGGTCCCATAGCTTAGAAACTTACATATATAAAATCTGAGCACATATCAACAAACTCTCAGCTGAGACTGCCAAATAAACAGTTGTACTAGACATATTCCACAGACCAGTTCTACGAAATCCTTCAACATGACCCATTGTGATAATGTTTGGTAGATCTTTAGATGGCAATGGACTGCTTACAGAGGCCAAAAAGCTAAGGGGAACTAACACTGATGGAGTCAACAAAGCAATATATGCTGACCTTCCATCTGAAATGGTTTAGTCTTGAAGAAAATTTTCATCCTCAATGAAAATCTGGTTGATGGAAATCATGCATTTCTATTTTGTGTTTTGGACAAAATTATTACTAATACGGAAAGCCCTTCCTTTAACTTTTGCTGTGGTTCAAGAGATAAGCTTTGAACTGTCCATTTTAGGAACCATACATTGTCCATAAGGAATAAGTATTAATTCTGTTGCCTCATTATAATATTACAGTTTAGTAGAGTTTTTTTTTTTCTTATCTTTCCTTTCAGAGCCTGTGTTCACTACATCCAGTCCTGACCCCAGTACTGCAGGAGATCTGCCATAAGGCCCATCTTCTGAAAGTTTTCACTAAGAACCTTTTCATTGTGCCGTGTAAGCAAGTTTAACATAAAGAGCCTTGTTATGTATTAACTTTAACTAATCAAATATGTGCCTGCCCTGTCCTGGAAAGTGTCTGTGATATTCCCCCTAAGGAGCAGACCTTGCACTCTGAGGACCACTTACTAATGTGGACACTGCCCCTTCTCTTGACCAATAGATTACTTAATCTTCCTAGGCTTCCTTATTTATGTATTCAGTAAATGAAAGAAAATATGTTCTATTTTGTGCGTCTTGTTAACTGCGTTGTACTGGCTATAAATTGCTGGCTCTCTGTAATAACTGACCTGAGGGTGGGAAGCCCAATATGCTTAGCTTTGCTCCCTTACCCTACCCCCAATTCCCACTAATACCCTCTTACCCTACCATTACACTTCCCACGTACACATTTCACCTGTGAAACTGATTCTCTAACCCTCCCCAAATTATCATACAAATATTCCAGTTTGTATTTTGTATTTCCCAACTTTCATGTAACATATAGTATCATTCCCAACAACCATTCTCCCTCCCATACTGCTTTCTATTATATCCATTTATACTCAAGACGCTTCCCCAACAGTACTTATCTATTATTGTACATTTCCGCTTTTACTCAATAAACTCTCAATGCTTTCTGTTTTAGCTACATTTTATGCTCTATCCTTTCAAACCCCTCTATTTGACACATATCAGAAACTTAAGACAAGTTACCAGAACAACTTAACTCTCTTCCTTCATAGAAAATAGTTCCTTCCTACCTACCTTTTACCAGCTTTCAGACTCCACCACCACTATATATCCTACAGCCCTGCAACTTCTTGCTTCTTTCTTGATTCCTACCTCCCCAGTACCTGCCATCAATAAAATACAGATCCTGTTACTTAATCATGCTACTGCTCAGCTTACCCTCTATTCTTCTTTTCCTACTGAGCCATCTGTCAAACAATGATCCTGTAATAGCTATCAACATCTCTCCAGCTCTACATATTGCACCATACCTATGTAATGATGATCCTCACCTTTAACTCAAATATAGACTGACTAACTCCATTTCAACTCAAATCAAAATAAAATTAACAGGAAATACACTATCCAAGAAACAAGAATCAATAACACCTCAATACACTACAGTCCATCTAGGAGGAGACATTTATCCTAACCCTGGTATCTCAACCGATATCAAGACAATTCCCTTCCAAACACTACTCTAACCCCACAGTGATCACCCTCCCTCCCCAATCCCAGTATCCTAACTTTTGTCATCATAAATATTAGAAGTATAAGAAGTAAAAATACTGAACTATATGCCTGGAGTAACCACCCAATGCTTGATATTCACTCTTTAACTGATGCTTGGCTTAAACCCAGCATAAATGACTCCAACATTAACCCCCCGGCTAAAATATCATCTGTAATAACAGTATAAAAAGGAAAGGTGATAGCATTGCTGTAATATTTCTCAACAACTACCACATTTCACCCTACAGCAAACTAATATCAAAATTAATTTCAGCAGAGTTTCTTATTACTTTCCTGAAAGTAAACAAATATATTACTGCCTTTTAAATTCCTCCTGGCACACAATGCAATTACACAGATTGATATCCTAGAATGGATATCCATAACAATTCCACAAGAAAAAAATACTACTAGATGTTGTTAGTATCAATTGGTTGGATATAACCGCTAACTCCCCTACATCTAGTATGAATGTTTATGGCTTCACACAACTATATAATAGCCCCATACATTATAGCAAAACATCAAATTCCTTTTAGACTGCATCCTAGTATCAGACCCTAGCAAATACATCACCACAAGTATAATGGCTGACTGTCACAATGATCATCTCCTAATCTATACAACCAGGCATCTCACACATCCACATAAACAGCACACAGTACATTGCTTAATGTGTTGGTGCACAGTCTGCACATGCTACATGCTCTATCCAGCACCCAGTGCATTGCTTAATGTGTTGGTGCACAGTCTGCACATGCTACATGCTCTATCCAGCACCCAGTGCATTGCTTAACATGTTGGTGTACAGTCTGCACATGCTACATGCTCTATCCAGCACCTAGTGCATTGCTTAATGTGTTGGTGCACAGTCTGCACATGCTACATGCTCTATCCAGCACCCAGTGCATTGAATAATGTGTTGGTGCACAGTCTGCACATGCTACATGCTCTATCCAGCACCCAGTGCATTGCTTAATATGTTGATGCACAGTCTGCACATGCTACATGCTCTATCCAGCACCCAGTGCATTGCTTAATATGTTGATGCACAGTCTGCACATGCTACATGCTCTATCCAGCACCCAGTGCATTGCTTAATGTGTTGGTGCACAGTCTGCACATGCTACATGCTCTATCCAGCACCCAGTGCATTGCTTAACATGTTGGTGCACAGTCTGCACATGCTACATGCTCTATCCAGCACCCAGTGCATTGCTTAATGTGTTGGTGCACAGTCTGCACATGCTACATGCTCTATCCAGCACCCAGTGCATTGCTTAATGTGTTGGTGCACAGTCTGCACATGCTACATGCTCTATCCAGCACCCAGTGCATTGCTTAATATGTTGATGCACAGTCTGCACATGCTACATGCTCTATCCAGCACCCAGTGCATTGCTTAATATGTTGATGCACAGTCTGCACATGCTACATGCTCTATCCAGCACCCAGTGCATTGCTTAACATGTTGGTGTACAGTCTGCACATGCTACATGCTCTATCCAGCACCCAGTGCATTGCTTAATGTGTTGGTGCACAGTCTGCACATGCTACATGCTCTATCCAGCACCCAGTGCATTGAATAATGTGTTGGTGCACAGTCTGCACATGCTACATGCTCTATCCAGCACCCAGTGCATTGCTTAATGTGTTGGTGCACAGTCTGCACATGCTACATGCTCTATCCAGCACCCAGTGCATTGCTTAACGTGTTGGTGCACAGTCTGCACATGCTACATGCTCTATCCAGCACCCAGTGCATTGCTTAACGTGTTGGTGCACAGTCTGCACATGCTACATGCTCTATCCAGCACCCAGTGCATTGCTTAATGTGTTGGTGCACAGTCTGCACATGCTACATGCTCTATCTAGCACCCAGTGCATTGCTTAATGTGTGGGTATACAGCCTGCACATAGTACATGCCCTATCCAGCATCTGGTGCACTGCTTAATGCTTGCATTTACAACCTGCATATGTTGCATACTATTCCACTGCTGTTATGTGCGGGTGCATAGCTTTCACATGTCAAGCACCATACCCAGGTACCTGTTGTACTAATTAATGCATATGCTCATATCCTGCATATGGTGTGATCCCTATTAATGCAGAAAGTACATGCTGTACACCCACCTTGGCATTTACTGCACAGGATTATGACTGCTACACACCCTGTCAAGCGCCTACGTGTACTGCTTAATGTATGGGAGAAAACCTGCATATGTTGCATAAACACATGGGCATATAATGCACTTCTTAATGACTTGTTGTACAGCTTTCACAACAGGTTATTTTCTAACCAGGCACCTAATGGAGTGCTTAATGTGTGGATGAAAAGCCTGCTCATGTTGTGTGCTCTAACCAGTTACCTGTTTCAGAACTTAAAGTGTGGCTGCACAGTCTGCATATGTTGTTATGCTCTACCTGAGTGCATGGTTCACTGCTTAATGTGCAGGTGCATAGCCAGTACATGCTGTATGTCCAACCCAGGTACAAAGTGCACTGCTTAATTTGTGGTTTCACAGCTTAGACATTCTGTAGTAACTTACGCAGTCAGTATCTGTGTACACATCCTGCAGATGTCATATTCCCCTACCTGGGCACCTAGTTAACTTCTTAATTAGTGCTGTACTTACTGCACATGCAGCATGCCCTACCCAGCTGCATTCTGCCCATTCTGTGCATGCTGCATGTCCTGTCTACTCAGGTAGTATACTGCTTTACATGTGGGAGCACAGCCTGAACATGCTGTGTATTCTATTAGGGCACAAAGTGTACTGCTTAAAGTGTGAGTGCACATCCTGTACATGCCGCTTGCCATACATAGGTATGCAGTACATTCTTTTATCTCTGGGTGTATAGCCTGCATGTGCTGTGTAGCATATCAGGGCACAAAGTGTACTGCTTAAGTGTAGAAGCACAACCGGCACCTACTACATGCAACAAAGGGCTTACTGGACTTCTTAGTGTGTGAATGCAAAGCCTGTATTTGCTTCATGCCCTTATCTGACACCTACTACACTGCTTAACATATGGGTTCACCATCTGTACATACTGCATGCCTTAGTGATACAACTATTAAGATTGGGATGTCTACACATGCAGCTGTGCCCTACCCAGGCACCTAATGCATTTCAGTTTTGTGGTATGTAGACTGCACATTCTGTGTGTCTGACATGGGTGTGTAGTGCATTGCTTAATTTGTAGGTGCACACCTTTACAAGCCACATGTAATAAACAGGAAAACAATGGACATTTCAGGCTACAGGCAATAAACAGGCACCATGTGCACTGCTTAATGTATGAGTGGACAGCCTCCACATACTGTGTGTCTACCCAAGTACCTACTGCACTGATTAATTCATAAGTGCACATCCTTTACCATGCTGACTGCAGTACCCTAATACCTACAGCAATACTTAAAGTGTGGGTGTACTTCCTGTTTGAGCTGTATGCTATACCCAGGTACCTAGTGCACCACTGTGCACAAGTTGTATGCACCACATTAGCACTTAGTGCATTACTTAGTGAATGGCTCCACGTCCCGCACAAGCAGCATGCCTTGCCTGAGGTACTTAATGCACCACTTAATGTGTGGGTGCATAACCTGAACATTCTGCATTCCCTACCTAGGTACTATGTGCAATGGTTTACTATGAATATTGCAAACAGAGATGCTTCTCAGATGGAACACTTGAAATTTGGATGTTCGACTGTCTATCTTGCTGAACATCTCCGTATCAAAAGTTCATATCAGCGAATGCACTGTGCATAAAAATATAATGTGCAATGTTGTGCAGTATGTTAGTACTGCTGAAAACAGGAACTGTTGTTCCTTTTGTGATAGGTGCAGGGGAAATGGTATGTTGATTCATGCCAAATTGACATTACTGCATTATGTTTGCCATTTACACTTTTGTAAATGTCAAATTTTGAGAAAGCAAGTCAAAGTTTTTGTTCAAAAACAGAACTGATCATCAACATTCTGATAGTAAACCATGTGCAATAAGTAAAGTGTGGATAGACAACCTGCACATACGGAGTACCCCTACCTGGGCTCATAATGCACTTCTTAATATTTGAATTCAGAACCTGTTCATATGATTTGCTCTGTGTGGTCACAGAGTACACTTCTCATGTTGTGTGCTTTAACCAAGTAACTAGTACACTACTTAATTTGTGAGTGCACTGTCTGGACATTCTGTGTTCCATACCAATTTAACTAGTGTACTCCATTTGTGGTTATGCTATGTACCCTATCTGTGCAATTAATGCACCTCTTAATGTGTTGGTGTGCAACTTGTATATGTAGTTTGTCCTACCCAAGTAACCTGTACAGTCCTTAATGTGTGGGTGCCAAGCCTGCACATGCTGCATGCCCAGCTCTACCTGGCTAGTTAGTGTACTACATTATGCATAGCTGTGCATATGCTGTGTGCATTTAGTGCACTGTTTAATGTGTGGGTACACAACCTGAATATGCTGCATACCCTATCCTGGAACCTAATGCATCACTTAATGTAATTAGGAGCACTAACTGCACTTGCTGCATGCCATACCTGGGCACCTAGTGCACCATTTAAGGTGTTAGACCACAATCTGCATATGCTGAATTCCCCAACCCATGCACTTAGTGCACTGCTTGATGTGTGATAGCACAATCTGGTCATGTTATGTACCAAACCCATGTATCTAGTACACTGTTTAATGTGTGGGTGCACAGCCTCATATGCTTTCTGCCCAACTTAAGTACATTGAACACTACTTAATATGAGGGTATGTGGCCTACACATGCTGTATGCCATATACAGGAATGTATTACATTGCTTAATGTGTGGGTGCATGACCTGCATATGGGGTGTGCCCTACCCAAGTACCTAATGCACTACTCAGTATGTGGGTGCACATTCTTAACATGCTCTGCAGCACACACAAGTACATCTTACATTGTTTAACATGTGGGTGCATTACTGCACATGCTATGTACCCTACCTTAGTACCTAATGCACTACTCAGTATATAGGTGCACAGTCTGAACATGCTGTGTACCATACACAGGTACATATTACCTTGTTAAATGTGTGGGTGCATTACTGCACATGCTATGTGGCCTACTAAAGTGCTTAATGCACGGTTTAATATGTGAATGTACAGACTGCATATGCTGAATTCCCTTCTAGGGCATCTAGTGCACTGCTTAATGTGTGGGAGTGCAGTCTATACATGATGGATCCCCTACCAGGGTGCATAATACAGTGCTCATTGTCAGGATATACTGCTTAATGTGTGGGTGCACAGTCTATACATGATGGATGCCCTCCCAGGGTGTGTAGTGCACTGCCTAATGTGTGTGTTCACAGTTTATACATGAACAGTGCCCTACCAGAGTACATAGTACACTGCTTAATGTGTGGGTGTAGAGTCCATACATAATGGATGCCCTCCCAGGGTGTGTAGTGCACTGCCTTATGTGTGGGTACACAGTCTGTACATGAATGGTGGCCTACCAGGGTGCATTGTGTACTGCCTAATGTGTGATTGCACAATCTATAAATGATGGATGCCCTACCAATGTGCATAGTGCACTGCTTAATGTTTGGGTGCACAGTCTGTACATGAAGGATACCCTACCAGGGTGCATAGTACACTGCTCATTGTCAGGGTACACTGCTTAGTGTGTGGTGTGCTGTGTATACATGATGGATGCCCTATCAGGGTGTGTAGTGCACTGCTCATTGTCAGAATACACTGCTTAGTGTGTGGTGTGCTGTGTATACATGATGGATGCCCTATCAGGGTGTGTAGTGCACTGCTCACTGTCAGGGTACACTGCTTAGTGTGTGGTGTGCTGTCTATAGATGATGGATGCCCTATCAGGGTGTGTAGTGCACTGCTCACTGTCAGGGTGCACTGCTTAGTGTGCGGTGTGCTGTGTATACATGATGGATGCCCTATCAGCATGTGTACTGCACTGCACATTGTCAGGGTGCACTGCTTAGTGTGTTAGTGTGTGGTGTGCTGTCTATACATGCTGGAAGCCCTACCAGGGTGTGTAGTGCACTGCTCACTGTCAGGATACACTGCTTAGTATGTGGTGTGCTATGTATACATGATGGATGCCCTATCAGTGTGTGAAGTGCACTGCTCATTGTCAGGGTACACTGCTTAGTATGTGGTGTGCTGTCTATACATGATGGATGCCCTACCAGGGTGTGTCGTGCACTGCTCACTGTCAGGGTACACTGCTAAGTATGTGATGTGCTGTCTATACATGACGGATGCCCTACCAGGGTGTGTAGTGCACTGCTCACTGTCAGGGTGCACTGCTTAGTGTGTTAGTGTGTGGTGCACTGTGTATACATGATGGATGCCCTATCAGGATGTGAAGTGCACTGCTCACTGTCAGGGTACACTGCTTAGTATGTGGTGTGCTGTCTATACATGATGGATGCCCTACCAGGGTGTGTCGTGTACTGCTGATTGTCAGGGTGCACTGCTTAGTGTGTGGTGTGCTGTGTATACATGATGGATGCCCTACCAGAGTGTGTAGTGCACTGCTCATTATCAGTGTGCACAACCTGCACATTCTGCATGTACTGTGTAGGTTTCTGATGCACTGCTTAATATGTGAGCAGACAGCCTGCAAGTAGTGAAAACAATGAAATAATTAACACTCTCACCTGTCTTATGTGCAAAATGACACTCTCCCAGGAGCCCTTAGAATATAATTTTTAAAAGCTTACTAACTTATCCTTGAAACAAAATGTTATATTAAAAAGAAATGTGTTCAAAATAACTTACATGTATCCCTACAATTGTATTTGGAACAAGTCTGTATAAAAGCTCTGTGAAAATATCCACTTAAATATTTTTATCAGCATTTTCGTCATAAACAATCACATAAAACTGTCTAGAAAACTCCCAACATACTATAAGTATAAATTAGTAGCAACAAGTATTTTTATGTTCATGATTGACAACGATCATTAGTATTTTAATGTACCCTATCTTTCACGTTAACAAATAGTGCATTCCAAGTGCGCTGGAATAATAATATTCATAAAATGTACATGTTTAATCTGGAAATTGGGAAACATTTAACGTACACAATAACATTTTGAACTATCCAAGGGACCATTGTAGTAGTGAGACTCATAAATCCATATTTTAAGTAGTTTCATGTTACCATCTATACAGTGTTCCAAACACCATGCAGCACTGACTCATGAAAAGTACAGATGTGTCAGAAAACACAAATTAAACAAAAGTTCATATCAATGTTAATATTACAAACAGTAAAACAAGCAGTCAAAAGTTTTCAAAATACCCTGTAATGATAAAAACATTATGCATTTTTTTTGTTCACTGATTCACTCTTATACAAAGGTATTCAAGTCATTAGGTTTATCAGTAAACTGTACCAGGAAGACAAGCTTACTAACTAAAACATGCTAAATCTGTTTCAGTTAACATGTATAGGAGGTGTTAAATCACAAAGTCTAAATGTACCACTTATTAAATTCCATTTTGTACCCTTTGATAACACTTTATTTCCAGAGTCAAGTTTTATTTAATAGTCTGATTACCATTATAATCAATGAATGCTTTCCAGCCATCCATCCATGCCACATGCAAATCAAAACCATGCTTACATATCAGTTCATGTCCCATCAAGTAGCCAAGTGATGCCTGTCTTCCCAACTCATATTTTCAAATGCACATGCTGTAACAATCTTACCTTCCCTAGGTATTCTGCATCTAGTTCAACAGCAGCAATACAACCATTACACTTATCAGCTCCAGTGACACAGAATCCTTGCTCACATAATTAAATACTTGAGACAAAACTTGTAAAGTCACCAGCGCTGACTGAAATGAGACACACAACTGTATTTCTGCTGGATCAATCTCTTTCAAGAACACTGGGAACAATAACATATCTTAACTTAAGTCACTGATATTCTTTCTTCACAGCTGAGAGCTGCAGCCTTTGCTGTAAGGTAGTCTGTGAGAAACTGTGTCCAGGAAACATTGGTCTTCCTTCCACTGGTATCTTTTTACTACCTTTGCACAATTGTGACAATACCTGCTCCTTTTCATACCAAATCACAAGTTGATAAAGAGTGTCTCTTAGATGGCAGTACACACTGCTGACCATCGGTGCTAATATTCAATAGGTCTTTTCTATTCCCACCAAGTACTGGAACAGTCCATTGTGCCATCTTGGTTTTCACAAAATATTTGTCAGGACTTTGGTTGTAGTGTTGTATTATCTTGTTATTTTCACAGTGATGTCTTCAGATTTTCACAAACATGAGGAGGTGATGTTTTGCAAGGACAAAAGGACAGTAGAGGTGGTCATCTAGCTTATGGTGAGCCTCAACTTAAGGTAGTCTGAGAACAGCGATGAGGATATGGAAAGCTGATAGAGAAAGTGCTCTGGGAGCAGTCAGATAACAGACAAAACTTGTGTCTGGCTTGTTGGATCAGTATGTTAAAAATAACAATTCATCTGGAGATGATATCTTTTGAGTATGTAATCACTGTTTTCCATTTATTATTCATATTTTTATATGTATGTTCATATTTTCATATCTGAGAGACCAACATGCTATTGAGGGCTACGTTGTGAAATGCTGAAACAAAGTTTGTTAATCTAGAATATCCTATAGTTGACAAATTAATCATTGATAGCCATTTCTTGTTCATATTTTCATATATATGTTCATATTTTCATATCTGAGAGACCAACATGCAATTGAGGGGTACATTGTGAAATGCCATGGTCAGACACAGGAAAATTTGTCAATGTGCATTTATATTATAGTATTCTAGAGATACTGATAGTTATTTGTTAGTCATTATGAAACTAAGCAATATTTCAATATGCACTTAACACTTCAAAAGCCAAGTGACATAAAATATCACATGCCATCAGGTGAAACCTTAGATGCTGGTGAAGAACACTGTCTTTAATATTTGCAATGTACTATATACATATTATAAAATATTAATTGTTATTTCTATTGCTAATTATACAATTAAAAATACATTTTCATATTTCTTTAATTATCTTAATAAACATACTGTCAGAGAGAAATTTCTTGCTATCATATAAAAGCTAATGTCTGGTTAAGAAAAATTGTGTTATTATAACGATATATGCCTAGATCTTACAATTTCCAAGATAAGACAATTTGTTTTGTGAATATTTATCAAAAAGTATAATTCTGTGCTTGTGGGCATTATGATGTAATATTTATGGAAAGGCTAGGAATACACTGAGTATTATCACTGTAAATAATACTTCTTACCGATAACACTGCTATTTGTAAAGTATGTGCTGATACTCAAAGGAAGGTTTTACTAGTGGCCCCCCCATATTCACAGAAATACATTCAAACAGTACCTCTGTGATAAGCATTGGGATCAGGAGGCTTTTATATTCAAGATGGGGTACATTTTTTTGTCATTCAAAGTTTTCTATTTCATTATGTATAGTCAGGTAAAATCTGGCTAGTGTCCATCTCTGGGTGACCTCCCAACACATAACTATGGGCCATCTCTGGGTGACCTCCCAACACATAACTATGGGCTAGCTTCTTTACTACTAGTGTCCATCTCTGGGTGACCCCCCAACACATAACTATGGGCCATCTCTGGGTGACCTCCCAACACATAACTATGGGCTAGCTTCTTTACTACTAGTGTCCATCTCTGGGTGACCCCACAACACATAACTATGGGCTAGCTTCTTTACTACTAGTGTCCATCTCTGGGTGACCCCCCCAACACATAACTATGGGCCATCTCTGGGTGACCCCCCAACACATAACTATGGGCTAGCTTCTTTAATTCTAGTGTCCATCTCTGGGTGACCTCCCAACACATAACTGTGGGCTAGCTTCTTTACTACTAGTGTCCATCTCTGGGTGACCCCCCAACACATAACTATGGGCCATCTCTGTGTGACCCCCCCCCCCAACACATAACTATGGGCTAGCTTCTTTACTACTAGTGTCCATCTCTGGGTGACCCCCCAACACATAACTATGGGATAGCTTCTTTACTACTAGTGTCCATCTCTGGGTGACCTCCCAACACATAACTATGGGCTAGATTCTTTACTACTAGTGTCCATCTCTGGGTGACCCCCCAACACATAACTATGGGCTAGCTTCTTTACTACTAGTGTCCATCTCTGGGTGACCTCCCAACACATAACTATGGGCTAGCTTCTTTACTTCTAGTGTCCATCTCTGGGTGACCTCCCAACACATAACTATGGGCTAGCTTCTTTACTACTAGTGTCCATCTCTGGGTGACCTCCCAACACATAACTGTGGGCTAGCTTCTTTACTAGTGTCCATCTCTGGGTGACCCCCCAACACATAACTATGGGCCATCTCTGGGTGACCTCCCAACACATAACTATGGGCTAGCTTATTTACTACTAGTGTCCATCTCTGGGTGACCTCCCAACACATAACAGTGGGCTAGCTTCTTTACTACTAGTGTCCATCTCTGGGTGACCTCGCAACACATAACTATGGGCTAGCTTCTTTACTACTAGTGTCCATCTCTGGGTGACCCCCCCCAACACATAACTATGGGCCATCTCTGGGTAACCCCCCAACACATAACTATGGGCTAGCTTCTTTACTACTAGTGTCCATCTCTGGGTGACCTCCCAACACATAACTATGGGCCATCTCTGGGTGACCCCCCAACACATAACTATGGGCTAGCTTCTTTACTACTAGTGTCCATCTCTGGGTGACCTCCCAACACATAACTATGGGCCATCTCTGGGTGACCCCCCAACACATAATTATGGGCTAGCTTCTTTACTACTAGTGTCCATCTCTGGGTGACCCCCCCAACACATAACTATGGGCTAGCTTCTCTACTACTAGTGTCCATCTCTGGGTGACCCCCAACACATAACTATGGGCTAGCTTCTTTACTACTAGTGTCCATCTCTGGGTGACCCCCCAACACATAACTATGGGCTAGCTTCTTTACTACTAGTGTCCATCTCTGGGTGACCCCCCAACACATAACTATGGGCTAGCTTCTTTACTACTAGTGTCCATCTCTGGGTGACCTCCCAACACATAACTATGGGCTAGCTTCTTTACTACTAGTGTCCATCTCTGGGTGACCCCCCAACACATAACTATGGGCTAGCTTCTTTACTACTAGTGTCCATCTCTGGGTGACCCCCCCAACACATAACTATGGGCCATCTCTGGGTGACCCCCCAACACATAACTATGGGCTAGCTTCTTTACTACTAGTGTCCATCTCTGGGTGACCCCCCAACACATAACTATGGGCTAGCTTCTTTACTACTAGTGTCCATCTCTGGGTGACCCCCCAACACATAACTATGGGCCATCTCTGGGTGACCTCCCAACACATAACTATGGGCTAGCTTCTTTACTACTAGTGTCCATCTCTGGGTGACCTCCCAACACATAACTGTGGGCTAGCTTCTTTACTACTAGTGTCCATCTCTGGGTGACCCCCCAACACATAACTATGGGCCATCTCTGTGTGACCCCCCCCAACACATAACTATGGGCTAGCTTCTTTACTACTAGTGTCCATCTCTGGGTGACCCCCCAACACATAACTATGGGCTAGCTTCTTTACTACTAGTGTCCATCTCTGGGTGACCCCCCAACACATAACTATGGGCTAGCTTCTTTACTACTAGTGTCCATCTCTGGGTGACCCCCCAATACATAACTATGGGCTAGCTTCTTTACTACTAGTGTCCATCTCTGGGTGACCCCCCAACACATAACTATGGGCCATCTCTGGGTGACCCCCCCAACACATAACTATGGGCTAGCTTCTTTACTACTAGTGTCCATCTCTGGGTGACCCCCAACACATAACTATGGGCTAGCTTCTTTACTACTAGTGTCCATCTCTGGGTGACCCCCCAACACATAACTATGGGCTAGCTTCTTTACTACTAGTGTCCATCTCTGGGTGACCCCCCAACATATAACTATGGGCTAGCTTCTTTACTACTAGTGTCCATCTCTGGGTGACCCCCCAACACATAACTATGGGCTAGCTTCTTTACTACTAGTGTCCATCTCTGGGTGACCCCCCAACACATAACTATGGGCTAGCTTCTTTACTACTAGTGTCCATCTCTGGGTGACCCCCCAACACATAACTATGGGCTAGCTTCTTTACTACTAGTGTCCATCTCTGGGTGACCCCCCAACACATAACTATGGGCTAGCTTCTTTACTACTAGTGTCCATCTCTGGGTGACCTCCCAACACATAACTATGGGCTAGCTTCTTTACTACTAGTGTCCATCTCTGGGTGACCCCCCCAACACATAACTATGGGCTAGCTTCTTTACTACTAGTGTCCATCTCTGGGTGACCCCCCAACACATAACTATGGGCTAGCTTCTTTACTACTAGTGTCCATCTCTGGGTGACCCCTCAACACATAACTATGGGCTAGCTTCTTTACTACTAGTGTCCATCTCTGGGTGACCCCCCAACACATAACTATGGGCCATCTCTGGGTGACCCCCAACACATAACTATGGGCTAGCTTCTTTACTACTAGTGTCCATCTCTGGGTGACCCCCCAACACATAACTATGGACCATCTCTGGGTGACCCCCCAACACATAACTATGGGCTAGCTTCTTTACTACTAGTGTCCATCTCTGGGTGACCCCCCAACACATAACTATGGGCTAGCTTCTTTACTACTAGTGTCCATCTCTGGGTGACCTCCCAGCACATAACTGTGGGCTAGCTTCTTTACTACTAGTGTCCATCTCTGAATGACCCCCCCAACACATAACTATGGGCCATCTCTGGGTGACCCCCCAACACATAACTATGGGCTAGCTTCTTTACTACTAGTGTCCATCTCTGGGTGACCCCCAACACATAACTATGGACTAGCTTCTTTACTACTAGTGTCCATCTCTGGGTGACCCCCCAACACATAACTATGGGCTAGCTTCTTTACTACTAGTGTCCATCTCTGGGTGACCCCCCCAACACATAACTATGGGCTAGCTTCTTTACTACTAGTGTCCATCTCTGGGTGACCCCCCAACACATAACTATGGGCCATCTCTGGGTGACCCCCCAACACATAACTATGTGCTAGCTTCTTTACTACTAGTGTCCATCTCTGGGTGACCCCCCAACACATAACTATGGGCTAGCTTCTTTACTACTAGTGTCCATCTCTGGGTGACCCCCCAACACATAACTATGGGCTAGCTTCTTTACTACTAGTGTCCATCTCTGGGTGACCCCCCAACACATAACTATGGGCTAGCTTCTTTACTACTAGTGTCCATCTCTGGGTGACCCCCAACACATAACTATGGGCTAGCTTCTTTACTACTAGTGTCCATCTCTGGGTGACCCCCCAACACATAACTATGGGCTAGCTTCTTTACTACAGTCATTTAAAGTTTTGGTATTAGCAACTGATCTTTATCTATTTGAAATAAGAGGTCAACATTTAATTCTAAACAGGGATAAGAAGTAATGGGAACATCCTCTTTACTATCTTGCCCTACCTCCTTCGGTATGTTTTCTCTTGCTCTACTTAAAGCAGCATCTTCCCACCATCCTTTTTTAAGTTTGTGTGGCTCACTTGTAAATCTGCTAACTCAGGGTTACTTACCTCACTAACTTATCTTGGGGTGCAAAGTATAGCATCATCCTCAAAAAACACTAGCAGTGCAACTTCTATATTTTCATCCACACAATGTAGTTATGAATGTAAATTAACCTGCAACTGAAATTTATAGAACCAATTTGTGTGCATAATGGTTTGTAATGTCAGAAGATTTTGGGCCGAGTCAGTATTATGGTGGTGAGTTTTGATTCCTTGTGCATGTCATTAATGAAGATATTGAAGAGTATTGGCCCAAGTATGGAGCTTTGGGAAACTCCTGTAGTGATTGGAAGGAATCCGGAGTGGGAGACATTCCATTTTACAGACGATGTGTGTTATTGCTTAGGTAGTTGGTGATCCAGCTAGTTAAAGGAGTTGTGAGCCTATAAGATTTAGTCTTTGGAGGAGTAGTTGATGTGAGACCATGTTGAAGGGTTTTGACAAGTCTAGGAACAGGGTGGAGACTAAATTACCCAAGTTTTTACTTTTATTAATGGTATAGCTAGGAAATGTAGTAGGTCAGCTTTGGTGCTTTGGTGAGGTTGAAAGCCATGTTAGGAATGAGAAGGTAATTGGTTATCAAGTAGAAAGGAGTAGAAAGGCTAAGATTTGCTGATGTATGCATCTTTCAAGTACTTTGCAGAAGGGAACAAGGATTGTTATATGGCAATAGCAGTTTGACAGTGGTGGATGTGCCACATTTGGTAATGGGATTATGAAGGAAACTTTCCTCAGATCTGGGATGTAGTTTTCTGTAATGGATCTATACTTTAGGATAGATACAGGGTAGCAAATGGTGTCAGTGGCTAAAGGAAGGTACTCGGACGGCAGGTTGTCAGGAGCTAGTGTTGTGGGTAATGTATTTGTTGATGCTATTCATCTGGATGGTTATTAGCCTGAGCTGGGTTATAGAGCTATGGTCAGGGGAGGTCAGGACGGGTGTGTATAGCTTGTTATTGTTTAGATATGAAGTGTTTGTTGAATTTGTTTGCAATGTCCCCGCTGGTTCAGAAAGGAAAGGATATAAGGTCGGTTTTCTGTCTGGTTTTAGCAGGTTGTTTAAATTTTGCCAAAAATCTTTTGGTGTTTTTTGTATGTGTGGCCTGGCTTGTGAAGAAGTTCTTTTTATCAGAATGAACTTGTGCCTTTGTGGAACTTCTGAGGCATTGATATCTATCTAGGTAGGTTTCCAGGCTTTGTCTGCTTCTCTCTTGCGTTGCTTAGTTTGACAGGTTAGACATGGGGCAGAATTTATTTTCACTATTTTATATCTCACTGGGGATTGTTGGTTTAGTACAGTTAAGAATGAGTTATTGAAGTGACAGACAGCTTCGTCTAGATGCAGATATTTTAGGAGTTCCCAGTCACATTGTTTAAGTGTGTCATTAAATATGAATTTATCAAAATTGGTTAAGTTTCTCACAGAGTTGAAGTATTGGGGTATGGGAGGCTTCTGGTATTCGCTGTTGATGTAGATGGGGAGATAATTGCTTAGAAAGTCCGGGAGGGTGGTGGCTAGCTTAATTTTTCAGGATTGGTTAAGAGTATGCAGTCTAGTATGGATACTTCTCAAACTGGGTTGGTTGTTGGATCAGCTCGGTGAAATGACAGATGTTAATATTATGGGGGTTGAGTTAGGTTTGTTAGAGGTCCAGTCTATGTTAAGGTCACCAGTCAGGATGGTTTCTTGGTTGAAGGCAGATGGTAAGTAGCTACGTATGTTTTCTGTAGTCTTGGCATTTGTGGGAGTGGGGGATGTGGCAGCTACAATGAGTATAGATTTCTGATTCTTTTGATGCAGTTTGGCTATTAGTATGTCTTCATTGCTCTTTTGTGGGATAGTTAGGAGGAGGGTATGGATTTGTTAGGTGGCTTGAAAGATAATGGCCATGCCCCCCCCCAGCCCATTTACCTGTTCAGGCTTTCATAATAAAGGTGTTACAAGGAGGAATGATTTTGTCATCTTTATTTTCAGGTCTTAACCAGGTTTCAGTGATGACTAGGATGCAAGGTTGATGGAATTCAATCCATATATGAAGATCTGATATCTTACTGAAGATGCTTCAGGCATTGAGATTACATATTTTCTGGCTGGAGGAAGAAAATGGGGGTTCTGCATTTTGGAGGATTGTTGAAGATGGGAGTATTTATGTAGGGGGTCTGGGTGGGTTGGGTACTGTTTTTGTTTAGGAGGGGCTAGTGTTGAGCCGGGGTGGGATGTACTTCTCCACCCTCTATTAGTTTATTTGGATGAGTCGTGGTGTTTTTGAGGTTATAGAGAAGTATTTTTGCTACATTTCTTGCACCAGAGTGTGGGGGTTTGAATTTCATGTATGTTAGTAATGCATATTTTTTTAGTAGGATTTTGTCTGTGCTGAAAAGGGATGGCCAGAGTAGAGAGTTGCATCTGAGAAAAGGGCCTTAGTAGGTTTTTGTGGAGGACTATGTTTGAGGGTAGGTAGGGCATGATTCATAAGTAGTTAATAGGAAATGGGAGGAAAAATCTACAAAAAATATTGGGATGCGCCTAATGAGTAGGGGGTTGGTAAGAAAAGGATGGGGAGAAAGATTGTTGTTCTCTGATTTGTAATTAATTGATTATTTATTAGGTTTTAATTGCTTGGCTATATTGTCTGGTATGGGTAGTGAAGCTTCAGGTGATATATTTTGGCTAATATGGTTTAGGATATGGGGTTTGAGGTGTGTCAAGTGACATGCTTTGGTCAATAAATTTAATGATATGGAGTTGAGTGGGAATTGTAGTGAAGCCACTCATAGCAGAGTTGTCTTAAGAGAAAAGGATCAGGTCCTGAGCTATGGTAATGTACAAAAAATGTTTATTTACCAACAGTATAATTAAAAAATCTAAGGTTAAATATCTATTATTTACCTAATATTCTATGGGTTGTTTTTATCAGACAGGTTACAGGGTTGCTGCTTGCTAAGTTTGTACAGTGCTGCTTAGTTTTAGGGAGAAAAAGATTGAAGTACAGTATATGTCTCACAGGTGACCAGGAAGAATAGTTGTACAGGACCACTGCTCAACTGAAGGCAGGGCAACCTATTACAAGATGCAATAGAAAAAGTGCATTTAATTAACTGTTTATCAGTAAGGTAAGATCAGCTAGGTGAGGGGGAAGCTGGCTCTACTGCCATAGCTATTAGCAGTTGGACATAAGCCAGTATTTTATTGCTCTATTAATGTCTTCTCTTGGTTTAAACTTTCCTGAGAGGTGGAATTTTCCTTAGTATTCGCAACACAAAAATTAGCAATGTGACCCCTAACCAAACCCTTAAAACAGTTTAACATGTTCCTTGTTGCTTTTTGTTTCACATGGGTTGATACAGTGTGTACTGCAATTGTAGGGTTAGAAGCAGGCAATTCAGTATTAAACAATGTGTCATTAACTAATAAGTGTTCTGCTAAGGTCAGTAGCTTATTGTATTTCTTGGCATTCCTTTGCAGTACCAATTTTCTTATATTAGTAGTCAGAGATCTTTTAAAGTTGTCTACTGCTGAAATTTCTATTATGCTTAATTTGTTGTTGCTATAAGGTTCTATCCAAAGCTTTAAATATGTTTTAATTCATCCATCTTTTCCCTTACTAGTTAATTTGTAATAAAATCCAGGTTATAACATTCATCTGTTTGGACTTCACAGGCTATACCACACTTGTCCAAAATTTCTTTTATGGGTTTGTCATAGTCCATGTAATTAGTTCCTTTAATATCTATATATTTTCCAGTGCCTGCCCTGTTAGCTGGGATGATAAGATTTTGCCCAGTGTGTTGATCTCAGTTATCTTTGATGGTTTAATGGTTAAAAGCCACCAAAAAGAGCAACATACCATCCTCTGTGGTTAATACCTCCATAGCAGATACTGTCTTAAGGCTGTCACCTACTTTGGTTGATACAACTAGCTGTTGATATAGTTGCAATAGCTTTTAATAAGGCTCTACCTGTAACTCCACAAGTCATTGAAGTAATTGCTCCATAGGTGTGATCAGCAGGGAACCATACCAGGAGCATGGCAGATGCAGTGCTGCAAGAAATTAGCAGTCTAAATATGGTTTGCACATAGCAGCAAACATTTGCATGCATGCAAGCTCACACACACACACACACACACACACACACACACACACACACACACACACACACACACACACACACTAGTGTAAAGTCCGGAGAGAAAGTGGCAGCATGACTTTCTGCTATAAAGGTAGGGTGGAAGCTTTTGTAGATTTCAAACTAAGCCTGAACACTCCTTTTTTACAGCAGCATAGGAAGTTGTAGTTGAAAGACACCATGAGGTACTCTTCTAACTCTAAGGAAACTTAGCTAGTACAGTTCCCACCCCATGGTTTGAAGCATCATCCTGCAGAATCAATTATCAATTGTAATCAGGACTGGCTTACAAGGGGTCCAATCAAAGTTTCTTTAAGCATTCAGAATGCCTGCTCACTGGCTGGAATCCAGACAGATTTTTCTGTTCTATTCCTTCTGGTAAGGCTTGCAATCGGAGTGGCTATTATACTATATTTGGGGAGAAAACTTCCTATAGTATCCTGCTGTCCCCAGAAATGCCCTTTCTTGCTTTTATGTAGCAGGGGTATATCATGCTGGATGACCTCCACCTTGGCAGACTGTGGTCATATCTTACCACCATGGCTAGGCTTAAAAAGGCCCTTGTGGTCATTAGCCTAGTAAACACCTATGAACCTATGAACCTATGAACCATTCACTCTATGGCCCAGATAACAGTCATCTAACTTTCCTATTTGACACTGGTTGGCCTTAAGAGTTAATCTTGCCTGAGGGGCATGGCCAAGATGTTCACAGGCTAGCAGCGTAACTTCACAGCTCTGCTACTTTGTTATATTTATGATAGGAAATTATATTTATTAGATATGCTAAATAGTTTTTGGAAGGAATCGTATATTTAAGATTAGACTGAAGGATTTTATAAGGAAACATTTTATATATTCTATTTTTCCTGTCAAATATTTATCTGAAAGGTTTCCACCTGTAAATATAAATGAGTCATTCAAAAGTTAACTCACAGGATTTATCTCTAAAAAATAACTTCAGTCTATTCTTACCAATATACAGGAACTTTCATTGAAAATGGACAAGATGGACAACAATCTGGACAACTTCAAAGAAAAATGTTCAGAACAAATGGCACAAATACATGAGACTAAAACAACAGACTATCCCAGATATCCGGAATTGAAGATGAATCAAATGTCATTGAAGATAGGATATCTGAAGATGAACATAATATTGAATTCTTATTAAGACAGAATACTTTACATTTGAATAAAATTGATGACCTAGAAAACAGATCTAGGAAAAACAATATCCACATTTTGGTCTCCCTGAAAAAATGGGAGCTAACACAGTTAATTTTCTTACAACCTGGCTGCCTAAGACTTTGCATTTAACTGAAGCCATGTCATTTGGAATTGAAAAAGCACACAGGTCTTTGATTGCTTCTTCATCAAAAATGAATCATCCACCAAGATCTGTTATTGTTAAATTATTTTCCTCTCAAGACAAGTAATTAATTCTTAAAATTGCTTGGTCCAGATATCCTATTAAGGTTGAAAGCAATATAATTAAGTTTGATAATGACTATTCCTCAGCCATGATGTCTAAAAGGAAAACATTTTGCCAATAATAAAAGAACTAAAAAAAGGGCAGATTAAAGTACATTTACATTTTCCAGCTAGACTTAGTGTTCCTTTTGGATAATATACTTTGAAATGCTTTGAAGACTTGGATTCTACTTGGCCTTTCCTAAAATCAAACAAAATACTAAATCAAACTGAGGGAATGGATTGGAATAACAGGTCTCGGAAGAAACAAGCCGAAATAAAAAATTGAAAAATTAATGTAAAGAAAAACAAACTAAAAGATAAATAACTTTTCAAATATTAATGTTGTATTTTTTTGTCTATCTTCTTCTTCAAAACATAGCATTTTCTTTGTTTTCTGTGGCATTTACCCTAACTGAAAGGAAACAAGGACTTACACCTTTATAAGGTAATTAAGCTTTAGTTTATTTTCTTACACCTTAATTAACTCTTATTATTACGGTATAATGCTTGTTATACTTAAACTTTAGTCTTATTAAAATATAGTTGTCAAGTCTTATTAATATATGACATTGATGTTTTACAAATATTTAGGTTTCTTTTCTTTACAAATAAGTCACTTTTATATTACTATAATAGATAGTAACTTTATGCTTTAGCCATAGTTAGATTTATCTAATGCTGTGGTGTGTGGGAACATGGACTGAGTTCATATTAACTGTCTTTGGCTTACTGCTGTTTATTTTGAGGTTGGTGCATTTTAAATGGAGTGTCTTTATTCTTGTAGTATGACCTCTATGCTTCTACTGTACGTATGTGGATTGACTGGGTTGGCTAAATCTGATAAAGTCTTTTGAGTATGAATATGGGGTGGTCAGATCTCTTACTTGTAGATTAAATATCTTATCTGCATAGATGTCTGCCCTGTATTCTTAGTCTGTAGCTAATGATGTACTTGTTGTTTGGTAGACTAATATTACTCATTGAAGAATTGTGTTGACTGATAGTAACAGCCATTTGGGATTTATGTCCAATGCGCTCTGTATGTAATGTGGAAAAATAGTGCCTGTTGTTTGATTTATATTTTAGGATTCCAGTTGTAATTTATTGTAATCATTCTTATTTTGTGCCCCTGTGTATCTTTAAGTATGTCAGTAGTTCTCTGGCTCTTTGAAGTTGAGAGATGTGTCATTGTTAGGTACTACTGGTGTTTTTCTATTTCTTGTTTTCTTTTTTGCATATATTTTATGGTGGGTGGTGGAAGTTTGCTGGTATGGCTCTTAAAATAGAAGCCATGATTTTTACTGAAGTCTATTTTGAGCTTTGTGAGCTCATGCACTTACTGTTGCTATCTCTGCTGACAGCTGTTTTTTTAAGAAGGATTTGAAGTTATATTTGGTTTGTCCTGTTCCACTTCGATAAGCACACAACACCGAACGACATTTGACGACCTTTATTAAACTTCCATAAACATGATTGTTAACCAACTATTAAAAATTTCAACCAAAAGCATGACACAGGTGATAACATCCATGGAAGGAAAACATAAAATAACCATAAGGGCAGCATAACCATCTCACCCTTGATAAGCAGCATCCCCCATTTGCTCACTTATCCTTGCACTAACAAGGCAGCATGACCCCGCTCACCTTCAATTTATTAAATTACTCCACCATCCAAATAAGCAGCTCAGCTTGCTTATTAACTTATCCAACACAGCAACCACTAACTTTCCTTCCAAACTTATTAAAATGCAAATCCACCATCAGAGGGGGAAACAGAAGAGGGCAAGCCTGCCCCTCTTCTCCGCCCTCCACCTTCCCAAACTGAAATAACCACAGTCCCACTAACAAAAAGGAGGAGGGAGGATAGCAGGTTCACGCCAAAAATGTGACTCCTACTTCAGTTACACTAGACAAAATCCTCTAAGCCCCCCCTACCCTTACTTTATTTCCTCCTAAAACACCCCTCCATCCCAATTAGCCCTGTCCTCCCCTTATATTCTTAATTCCTGATAACCTATGTATCTAGTCCCACTTGAACATATCCCAGGACAAAATGGTCTGTTCCAAACCTCATTTGTCCTGTTCCACTTCAATAAGCACACAACACCGAATGACATCTGATGACCTTTATTAAACTTTTGTAAACATGATTGTTAACCAACAATTATAAATTTCAACCAAAACATGACACAGGTGATAATAACATCTATGGAAGGAAAACATAAAATAGCCATAAGGGCAGCGTAACCATCTCACCCTTGATAAGCAAAGTCCCCCATTTGTTCACTTATTCTTGCACTAACAAGGCACGTTACCCTGCTCACCTTCAATTTATTGAATTACTCCACCATCCAAATAAGCAGCTCAGCTTGCTTATTAACTTAGCCAACAGAGCAACCGTTCACTTTCCTTTCCAACTTATTGAGATACACATCCACCACCAGAGGGGGGGACAGAAGAGGGCAAGCCTGCCCCTCTTCTCTGCCCTCCACCTTCCCAAAATGAAATAACCACAAACTCACTAACAAAAAGGCTGCTCCCCCCTCTCTCCAACCACTTCCAGCAACCTAACTACCAGTAAGGCACTAGGTCAAAGATCATTTGGTGTACCCATCCTCCCTAACCCAGGTAGATCCAAATCATTACCTCCTGACCCTATACATAACTCACAAAAACAGCCAAGTACCTAAAACTAAAAACAATTCACTGACCCCTCACCTGTGCTAAAGTAGGAAACCATAACCTCATCACCTATCATAACTGCTACCATAATACTATTAAACCATACCACCCGACCACAGGAAGCCTCACAATGATACCAACAGCCTTAACAGCCACTGGACCCACTACTCAGCCCACCACCATTGAAGCCATGCTGAGGCAACTGCATACCACCACGCCACCTTGCAACCCCGTAATACCACCCAATGAAACATTTTTTTTTCGCTTTTTTTGGGTACTTTGTGATTGCCATAGGAATACAGCTACAGCCAAGTCAAATTCCTAAAACAACCCTGCCAAATTCCCCCTAAACAAACACTACAGGGATATCCCCAAGCAATGCATCTTAGGCAAAACTACAAATTTATATTTAGAAAGTACAACCTTGGAAGCTCCTCTCAAGTGCTGGTTCATTCCACAAGCCTCTCCAATGCCATGGACCGGCAACCAAATTAAGATGCTTATCAAAATAAATTCCCCTCATAAAATAACTGTACCCCTCAAGTGTATCTCATTCTGGGGAATGCTCACCATCTGGGGTCCTAACAGTTCATGTTCCCTAACTCCCCTAAAAAGACTGTAATACATTCCAAGTTAACAGATTTCTACTACTTTACTCCACATCTCGATAACAAAGTGTTAAAACTCCCTATGTTCCCCATACTTCTCTGGCTCCAAATTAAGCTTCTGTCCCTCCACTGTCATGCCCTCCAGCTGAGCTGCCTAGGTCACCTTAAACCTTTGTTCCGGGGTACGAAAAGACTGATACCTCCCATGACAATGTAAACTGATGAGAAGTATAGCTGAATGTCTGCACGCCCAAATTAGTCTGCCCCTAGATCCACCCCCCCTTCAAATAATGTAAAGGGCACTACCTAATTCAGTGATCTATATAAAGTAAATATATACACACACACCTACACCTTGTGTAATTGCTCATGGTTTACCAAACAATAACTGCTGGCTCATGCATGAAATAATTATTTCCACAAAAAAAAAAAAAAGAATTTAGCTGGGTCAGTATCTACTTACCCGAGAGTGACATTGTACTGTAGACTCATGCAAGGCTAACTATACTAAAGCAAACTGTAATGCACTGTCATATGTTTTACGGACAGTAGTGTCATTCCACTGTGATACCTATATAAATGGGTAATGACAAAATAATGCCGGTCCTTATGTGTGCAAACATTGCTTCTATATCACACTACACTCTCTCTACAGTATGTTCATGTCACTGCAAGACCGCTGGCCCCATAAACGTAGGCAACCCAGATTGGAAGGTGTGCCTTCCATAAGCCTACCCAACAGAAGTTAATTCCGTATCACGTTAGAACTCCTGACAGGCATTTTTCCTGGGAAAACCCTACCTGCAAAAACACTCAGTGCATCAGGCCTTCCCCAACAGGTCATCCCGGTGGCAAAACTTCGTTCCACAGCAACAAGTAGATGACAACGGCCCAAATAGAGACAACTGCAACCACCAAACATACCTCTCAACCTCTTAATGCCATGACTCTGCTCAGGGCTGCCATGTCTAATGAGCCCAATCCATGTAAACCATAATGAAATGGCCTAAAGACATAAAAAGATGTCAGTGATATATGTCCAAAGTATATGTGTCCCAGAGGATTCTCCCTACTCTTATAAGCAAAATAATATCACACTTAGTTCATACACATGCACACACACACACACACACACACACACACACACACACACACACACACACACACACACACACACACACATACACACACACACACACACACACACACACACACACACACACACACACGCACACACGCACACACACACACACACACACACACACACACATACACACACACACTCCCACTCATACAAACACACACGTATGCTCTCATATATACAGCAGAAAAAATGTCCACCGTCCCTGAGTGCATAAAGTGATCTGCCAGAAAACACTCAGAGGAACTGACCAAAATCTGAGCACCATTAAGACACCACCAAAACCTGGACAGTGGAGCTTCCACTTCTCCCTCACATTAAGTACCACCCCAATGAAATCCCAGACATTCTGAAGTCCATACCTTTGCAACCGAACTTAACCAAACAGCATCAATGCTTCCGCAGCTATGTGACTGCATGTAGGCATGCTCAGCAATAGGCTGTTTTGCACACTGTCTAATCTAAACAGCCATAGACCCTGCTGTTTCTTCACCATAAACCCTGCTGTTTCTTCACCACATCACCAATGAAAACAAAGGAGGGACAATCATACTGCTCTGATGACTTAGAGCAATGCAAAATGAGCGCATTTGTGTGTGTGTGTGTGTGTGTGTGTGTGTGTGTGTGTGTGTGTGTGTGTGTGTGTGTGTGTGTGTGTGGTATCAATGTAATTAAAGTAAAGGGTACCTTGAATTACAGGCTTCTCCTTCCTATTCACTCAAACACAATGACCTGCTAGAGTTTAGTGACTGCAAAAGCTCCTCATAAGCCCTAGTATCTGGCACAGTGACTAACAACCTAATGGTTGTAACAGTCCCCCACCACCATTGTGCATGCAACTAATCCCTACCTCCACAACCTGAAGGAAACAATGCCAACTCCTCACAGCCCATGAACCCAAACCAGCAACAAAAACCAACCCAAAGAGACCTAGAAAATCCAGAAATCACACAAAATTGTCTTGCCTGGATTATCAAGCAATTCCCAACACCCCCCAAAAAGCTTCTTGAACATAGATATAGAAATCACCAATGGACCCCCCCCCCCAACGAGACTGCAACACTACACCAAACGGCGGGGGGATGCCATTACACACATCTAGATTACAATATATGGAATCACTACCATGAGGGAATCATTAAGACCGCAGAACCCAGACTCCTTCCCTCACTTGGATCAAATACCACACCAGTTTCTCCAGATGTTACTCCTAATAGCAGCAACCAAGCTGCAAAGTTAACTGCCTTCACTCATTTGAAAAAGCCCCCCCCCCCCCCGTGACTCTGCTACAGCTGGCACCAAATTATATCAAAGAAACTACTGCAACCCTATGGCAAAGATAACCGCCAAAACCCACCACAAACCTCTTGCTTATATTACCAACAACACTTCACTCCCGCACTGCGACTCAGAAAACAACATATTAACTTCCCAAGTAACTTTAACTTTATTTGAGGAAAATATATATATATATATATATATATATATATATATATATATATATTTTTTTTTTTACGATGGCAATACTCACCTCCTCATTTGCACTGCTAGTAATCCAAGACCTACCTGACCATGAAATTATTTTATTTATTTTATTTTTTATTTATTTTACATTGTTGACCGGGATTGTCCGAATGGATACATGTCCATTTTCAGCGGAGGTCTGGGGAGAAAATCTCCACAGATTAAGAATAAATAACTATGAGATTTCTACATAGCAAGCAAGTAGTCATAGGAAAACACATGATTTAACAAGATTCCATAGTTTTAAGGTTACAAAGTACAATATTCATTGGCAGTCACAAATTTTAACAAAATTCCATAGTTTCAGTTAGAGTAAAGTAGTACTTAGAATGTTCTGGTTTCCAGTAATAACATCAATTGAGACAAATGTAAGTAAAAGCAAGTTGGGAGTGGATGTTAGGGTTAGTTTTGTGAAATGTGGTTGGGTTTAAAGTTGGAATGTGTATAATTGCTGACTGCTGGTGTGGGTATTCGCAGGTGAGGCACTATAAGGAGGAGTCATGATTCTTCTTGAAGGGAAAGAAGTGAAAAGGAGCATGAGGGTGGGTCAGAGGGTGTGCATGATATGGGTCAACCTGGTGGGTATCAAGGGCATAGCCATGTGAGTTTTAAGTGTTCTTTTAGTAGCTTCTTGAATGTAACCATTGAGTTGGCCGAGATAATAGCAGAAGGTAATGAGTTCCAAATTTTACAGATGTAGTTAGGGAAGAAGGAGTCACCTGCTGTGTTATTGCTTTTGGTCACCTTGATTAGTCTTTTATCACTAGAGCGAAGTTGTCTGGTATTAGTTTGTAGTTTAAGTAGATCAGATAGTGCTGGGTTTTTTCAGGAAGTAGAAGGAGTGTCTGGGTGAAAGAAAGCTGATGGAATGCGAGGAGATTTGTGAATTCAAGCCAATTAAGTTGATTTAGTGAATGACAGTGATGGGCACGGTACGGGGCACCAGTAGCAAATTTGGCGATTTGATTGTAGCAGATGTTAAGCTTGGCCATTTAAGTTTTGGGTAGGTTGGTGAAGATGGGAGCAATGTAGAATCGTGTGGAGAGGAGGTGGGTTTGAGCTATGGAAATTCTAGCAAGTTGGGTTCGAAATGGTTTGTTTTTATAAAGACTGCCCATTTTTTTGTGAAAGTTTTTAATAGTTTGATTTATATGTAGATCAAGCTTGAGGTTGTTGTCAATGGTCACTCCTAACAGTTTAGCATGAGTGTCTAGAGAGATGATAGTCCCATCTCTGGACACAATATTGAATGTGTTGGGCATTAAGATGGATTTGTTTGGTTTAAATAGCAACAATTTCATCTTTTTGGGATTAAGTAATAGGTTTTTGTAAAGAAACCAAGTTTATGTAATTTGGAAGGCTTTTTGGGTAATGGAGAGGAGTTTGTGTGTGTCGTTGGCTGAGCAGACTAATGTTGAGTCGTCAACATATTGTATAACAGTTGCATCTTGGCAGATGCTGTGGAGATCATTAATGAAGATGGAGAATAGAAGGGGTCCCAGAATGGACCCTTGTGGGACTCCTGTGATAATAGGCAGCAGTGAGGATAGGTTGTTGTCCCATTGAACTGCTTGTTGTTTACCATGTAGATAGTTTGGAACCAGGCTAGTGTGGGATCACTTAGGCCAAGATTAGTAAGGGATTGGAGTAGTTTGGGATGGTTGACCATATCAAAGGCTTTTGACAGGCCAAGATTAGTAAGAGATTGGAGTAGTTTGGGATGGTTGACCATATCGAAGAATTTTGACAGGTCCAAGAATATGACAGATGTTAGTTTATCCAAGTTCCTGTTTTGGTTGATGAGGTTTGTAAAGGAATGAAGGGCTGTGGTTGCACTGTGGGCAGGGCAGAATCCATGCTGAGTAGGAGAGAGAAGTTGGTTATTAAGTAGGTATGGCATACGTTGGTAGTGTATACATTTTTCAAGAATTTTTGCTAGTGGGGACAGGATGGCAATAGGGCGATAGTTGGTGAGGTCAGTGGATGTTCCACCTTTATGTAAAGGGATGATGTAGGAGGTTTTCCAGATTGGTGGGATGGTGCTTTCTGATATAGATCTGTTAAGTAGAATAGAGATTGGGTAGGCAAGTTCATGAGCAGCCAACTGGAGGTATTCTGCTGGGATGCCATGCACTGCTAGGGTAGTAGGTTTAAGTTCGGATAGTAATTGTTTGACATAATTGGTAGGGATGGGTTGGAACTGGAAGGCAGTTTTGGGACTGACTGTAGGTTTGGGGATATTGGAAGTAGTAGTAGTAGTTGGTCATTGTTGAACTAGTGTAGAGATGGTTTCTATGAAGTATTTGTTGAATGATTCAGGTATGTCAGTGATTTCACCTGTGGAGGCTGGCGATGGGGTGGAGGGTTTGAAGTAGTTTATTTATTCCTGCCCAGAATTTTTGGGGGTCCTTTTGGTGCCTGTTTTGCAGATGTAGGAAATAATTATTTTTATCCTGGAGAATAGTTTTTTGGGTTTCATTTCTATGTTTTTGGAATTGTTCTCTATTTGCTGTAGTTGTTATGGCTCTCCAGTGATGCCAAGCTCTATTCCTTTGAGAAATCTTATTTTTAGTCTCTTTGGTGATCCAGGGGGCAGTATTCATTTTGAGTTTTGTGGTATGAGGTGGGGCATGGGCATCTAGGATTTTTAGAAAAGTGTTATTGAATTGGATTACAGCTTCTTCTAGGGGTACTTCTTTCAGTATGCTTCAACTATGGTATTTTAGTTTGAGTTTGAATTTGTTTGGGTCAAAGTTATTTTTGTTCTGGGTAGGTTGTATTAGTGGGGTAGAGTTGGCATGGATTTTGTATTTTAGTAAGAAGGTGGGTTGGTGGTCACTAAGGGTGTCCGGAAGGACTTCTGCTTGGTATGGAGTACTAGTCTTACTTATCAAGATCCAATCTAGGAGACTTTCTTTGATTTTAGCATTTCCTAGCCTAGTGGTAGATTGAATGACTTGGAAGAAGCCGTAGAGATTAATATGGTCAGTGGGGTTAGTGGTTGAGCAAGTGTTCCAGTCAATATTAAGGTCAACTAGGATGATGTTTTCTTGCGGAAGATTTTGATTATCCCAGTGTAGGAGGGATTCTAGGGAGGGAATATTGTTGCCTGGTGGTACACGGCACAGTGGTGCAGTGGTAGCTTTGTTGCCTCAAAGCAAGAAGTTCTCCAGCTCGATTCTTGGCTGGGGTTCCTTGTATGCAGAGTCTGCATGTCCTCCCTGCATTTGTGTGGGTTTCCTCCGGGTGCTCCGGTTTCCTCCCACATTACAAAGACATGAGTCTGGAAAATTTCTCCCTGGGCCTCTGCTGAAAATTGGCTTTGTTCCAAGTTGGACTTTCCCAGTTAACAAATGTTAAATAAAAAAAATATATAGCCAATGATAACATTGATTGATTTTTTTTGTTGCTAAGTTTGAGTTTGGCTAGGAAAAGTTCAGAAATATTGAAGGAAGAGATTGGAGGATTGGGTCTATATTATAGCATTGAAGTCTTACAACTTTAAATGTTATAATATCATAACATTGATCTCTAAATGTACCTGCTCTGATACCTTACAAACATCTTCCCCATAGTTCACTTAATGTATTTCACTTACTTTGCTGCTAAGAAAAGTTTTACACTAATGACTCTTCATTTCATATTAATTCGGTATTAACTGAAATGTTGCCAGCATCTATGTGTGTGTACTCTGGTTTGTTACTTTAATATCTATAGAGAACTGTCCTTGTAAAGTTGAATTGATAGAATGGAATGTACTTTCTTAACAAAACAATGTTTTGTGAGCTATTTTTGTTTAAAGACACTTTCTATATCATGCAGAGCGAGGCTTGCTTTTTCTATAACACAGACCTTTGCCGTTCATTGTAAGAATGAAAGGATTGTATTCCTTATAAATTCATGTTTGCACTGCTTCTCACAGATTCAAAGGTTTATGTAAGATTCCATTTCTTGTTGTCTAATGACAGCAAAAGTACTTTATTATGTAATTTTTCATATATCAGAGTACATACTGCAAATATTAATGAATGCCACATGGCTAAAACTTGGGTTTTGTGAAAAAGTAACATTTTTGTAAGAAACTGTATGAGTGGTAGTGGTGAGATTCCAAAACTATTGACATAATTCTGAAACCCATTATAGAGTACAACGCTCCCTTTGGTATGTACCTCACAAGACATCTACACCAACTGGAAAGGCCACAAAAATACCTCACAAAGAGGATTACTGGCCTCAAACAGATGCCTTACGCAGACCGTCTCAAAAAACTCCAGCTTTACTCCGTCGCATATCACCTACTCAGAGGTGATCTCTGCCTAACATACAAAGCTATGTCAAACCCAGAGCTGATGGACATGCTCCACTTAAAGAAATGCCAATCCTTCCGAGCAACATGTTCTAGGGACCTAAACCTTGTCACCACAATAAACAGAACATGCTGGAGGGATAGGTTCCTGTCCCAGAGACTTCCCATACGCTGGAACAGACTACCTATCTATGTCAAACAAAGCTCCTCATTAGCACTCTTCAACAAAGATCTTGATGATTGGATGGGTAATAGGAAATTCACCCTGGGCATCACTTCTGTAGTTCTGCTTGACAGGGGCACAGGAAAATAATTTTCTTGGGTGGTGAAAGCCAGGGTACCTTTATGGCTAGGCTTGTATAGGCCCTAGGGCCAATAGCCTAGTACCTACCTATGAATCTATGAACATGCAAACTGCTCAGGTTCTATGCTTAATTTATAAGCGATATATTTACTATACTCCTATATCAGTATTAACATATTTTCAGTTTAGAGAGTATACTGAAAATTAATGTTGCATGAGGAATATAATACAGAGCATGCGATAATGTTTAGTGAAATGGGTAGTTAGCATGCTTATATATATATATATATATATATATATATATATATATGGTTCCCTTGCACAATTCCGAATTACTGAATTCAAATATCTTGAATTTGTGCTTATGCATGTCAGCTATGGGATGGGAAATGTGTGAGTTGGGATGTTTTACGGAAGTGAAGGTAAGTGAGTGTATGTGTGTGTTTTGTAAGTTTTGCGTGTGGTTTAGGGTAGGGAGGTGGGAGTATGAGTGTGAGTGTTGGATATGTCTATGTATATGTGATGTGTTTGTGTGTGTGTGCAAGGCAGTTTAAAATGTCTGTGTGGTGTTTTTTTTTGTGTGCATTAGTGCGATCTCAAAGTTAGAATATATAAGTAGGGGGGTGCAGGGGGGCTTGCCCCCTGCGTACATGTAGTGTAGGGCTTGTAGTTTATATTATGTGGGTTGTATGGTGTGCGTGTTGTGTGGTGTTTGTGCTCTGTATGTTCGGAGTTTTTTGCTTTCGTGCTTGTGGGTTTCGGGATTTTTGTTGGTTCGACTTTATAATTTTGAGTTACTGAATTTCAAGCATTCAGTTATTAGATATTATGAAGGGGAACCATATATATACACAAATAAGAGTAGACAAATGCATATTCACGCACACACATGCATATGCTCAGATATAC
This sequence comes from Protopterus annectens, assembly GCF_019279795.1. Classification (NCBI taxonomy): domain Eukaryota; kingdom Metazoa; phylum Chordata; order Ceratodontiformes; family Protopteridae; genus Protopterus; species Protopterus annectens. Next base: position 1,218,584,335 of record NC_056747.1, on the reverse strand, counting down.
ATGCATTTAAAAGGATTCTTACATACTCATGTAGAGAAACACACATACATATACTTGCATATTTGACCGTACATGCATACACACAAGAATGCATGTACATTTAGAAATATGTATGCACACTTACTATATACTGCATCTCATTCCTCTTATAAACATATGACTACAGATAAAATTGCTTTCTAAAGTTGATACTTATTATTATCAATCTTTAGTACAAGCTGTTATTCACCTAATGTGCATCAGAATATTATACATCATATAATCAGATTCCATCTGATTCCCTCTGAATTAGCATTCTTATTTATAATTAGTAATGAATGCTTAAAATGACTTAAACAATGCAAATAGTTTCTTTAATCTGTAACATTGTTTTGTGAACATACCTATCATGGTAATATTTCCATTATATTTATTAAGCAGCATTCTATGCTATCTTAAAGTTTTTGAAGTGATATGCAATATCCCAGATTAACAATTTATTCTTCTGATTCCTTGTCATATTAATATCATTGAAGTGTTGTTAAATCCATAAGAAATATTTATAGTTTTATAAAATATATTTTTTAGAGTTTTGGTTTATAGAAGATGATAGACTAATTATTCTTAGTTGGTGATAATATGTTTTTGTGAAACACATCTAATTTTCTTACTAAAATGAAACTGATGATGTGAATATTTTATAATTTGCTATGCATTCTAAGTTAGAACAAAGTCAAATAATTATGTTATATACCATGTTCTACTTTAAATTTATAATAATCAGTAACTAAACACTGAAAAGGGCAACTGTCAGAGAAAAACTCACAATGGCACTCTGAAAATAAAAACAACTGTTTTATTAAATCGCTTTTTGTCCTACTCTGTAGTGGGACTTCTTCAGATAAAACAGATTTCAAACCACAGTTATTAAATAATCAACAGAAAGCAATAATTTGTCCACAACCACCAATAGCAATGTTTACTTCATTAAATAATAAAGTAAGATAATCATCAGTTTAAAAAGCACCTATTCATTTAGTAAAACACAGTATATACAAAAAAAACTAAGTTAATATAAAAAATTCTCTCCATTAAATACAAACAAACAACCAAAATCTGACCAAGAAATCTTTGGTCTAGTTAGGCAGATCTTTTCTTAAATATATGACTAAAAATAAATATATTTTATTATCAATACACAAGTACCATAAAGTACCATCAAGCAAAACAGAAGCAACACTATTCCATACATATACCTGTTCAACTAACTTCTTTGAACACATATAAAAAATGTATAAAAGTCATGTCATAAAACTTTTTAATTTTAAAATGCAGAGGATAGAATAAACTTCATTCAAACCTGGAAAAAAAATGGGCTTGTATGTAATTGCAAATATAATTCCATGCACTCTGATAAAAGTGAGTTTGGTCTACCTTGACCATCAGGTAAGATAGAATCAATAGCTCTGAATTTGAACTTATGATCAGGGAACTCAACTAAGTGTCTAGCCAATGAATTCTCCTATTTGAGCTTCCTGATCTAATATAAATGTTCGTATACCCGCTTCTTGAACCTTTGGTCAGTTTTACCAATATAAAATGTGGGGCATTGTTGACATTGTGCAATGTATACCACTAATTTAGACTGGCAATCTAGTTTAAACATAGATCTATATAAATGCCCTCTGATGGTAAAATTTTGACCAGTGTCCATGTATTGGCAAAAATGGCACATTTGACATTTACATATTCCTTTCTTATTATAATTAGCTAACTTACTAGATTCTAGGAAACTCTTCAAATTCTGTCCTCATTTAAAAACAATTCGAGGTGTAACTTGTAACTTATTTCTCAACACTGGGTCTCTGCTTAGTCCCCAATTTTTATTAATAATGTCACAAATCACATGGCCATTAATACTAAATGGGGTAGTCAAACTCAACCATCCAAACTGATCCATATTTAGATTTTCACCAACATTGATGGTCATAAGGTCAGGCCTACCTTTAGAGCACAAAATTGGTTTATAAAAACCAGATGACCTCTTGTCCTGGACTTCCAACAATAGTTCACCTACTAAAGAGTCTGAATATCCTCTCTTAGCGAACATCTCCCTAAGGGTGTCACACTGCACTAAGAAGTCAGTATCATTAGAGACCATGCATGCAGCCCTGACTAACTGCCCCTTAACTACTGATTTCTTTTGAAACATGGGGTGACAACTACTAAAGTGCTGAAATGCATTTGAGTACGTTTCCTTTCTGTAAATCTTTGCCATATAGCATTCATTTATCTGGTCTTTATTTAAGTCAACGTCCAAATATGCAATTCTATTAGTATTAAAATTATGTGTAAATGACAGAAATTGTGTAGTTGAATTGAATAAGAAATCAACTTACAAGCTTTCATTTCGTCGCCATCAAAAATCATAAATATGTCATCTAGATAGCGTGTATAAAAATGTGTCTGATTGTACACTTGTTGGTTCCTAAAGATAAATTCATGCTCCCAGTAAGCCATTACAAGATTAGCAAAGCTGACCCCACAAGGGGAGCCCATAGCTATGCCAATCTTTTGTAGGTAATACTTGTTGTTAAAAGTAATGAAGTTAGAGGACAAAATAATGTCCAACATTTCCTCAACTAAAGAGGTCACAGTAGAAGGTGCCCCTTTGCTACGTAACATAAAGCAAACCCATTCGATACCTTCTAAGTGAGGTATCAATGAGTACAAATCTTTGACATCCACTGTCAAAATGTTAAGGTCCTTTCTGCATTCTAAATTGTTAATATAAGAAAGAAATGACCACAAGTCTTTGCATATGTGTTTCTCTTGGGACACATATTTTTTAGGAATTTGGTCTACAAATTTGGCACAAGGGTAAGTAATGCTGTTCCTAGCATCCACCAACGGTCTCATAGGTGGGTCCCTGGTATTTTTATGGACTTTGGCGATCCCAAAAAGAATAGGGATCCTGGGGCTGGCATACTTAAAAAATTAAACAATTTCATGTCTATCTTAGCTTCTATAAACATGTCATTAAATAAAGATCTAATCCTACTGTATGCTATATTAAGCTCATTTTTGGTGATTGCTAAGTATGTATCACTATTCAAAACTTTATTCATTCTTGTTATATAATCATCCATGTTCATAATAGTGAGCCCTCCCCCCTTTGTCCAGTTGCATTACTCTTACCGGTGCTTGTTTTGGCTTAGTGGGTAACTGCTGTGACTATAGTTTTAAATCCTCCAAATGCTGCCTTTCCTCAGCACTGACATTATAGTAATAGTTCTTATACCTTGCTTTGGGTGATAAACAGTCATGTATGTCCATTTCACAAGTTTGTTCAAAAAAGGCCAAATCAGGATGTAGTGGCCGATGAAAAGTACTAGCCACATGAAAAATATTTGTACTCACATTTTGTCCAAACAAAACTGCTAACTTTAACTTTCTTACATATAATTTTAAATCAACAAGTGTTTTGGCTAAATAGGCTCTAGATGAAGGAACAAAAGTATATCCTTTTGCCAAAAGCTCAACTAATAGAGTCAATAGACAAATTGGAATAATTAAAAAATGTAGTCTTTTTTGGAGTTTAAAATGATTTTGCAAGCATTACAATCAACTGCAAGTAAGTCATTTATCTGCCCCTCTTGTTCTGTTTGTTCCTGTTGTTGCTGGTACCAGTACGAGACATGTTCAATCTCAAATTGTACCTTGAGGCATGGTTCTGAAAATTTCCAGTAGAAGAGGCAGTTGGCTGATCTACATTGCTATTAAATTGTGGATTATTTTCATATACTTGTGGCAGTCTACTCAAAACAAAACGTGCACTCCTCCTGGTATCATCCGCCATTAATCCATCTGATGTAACATTTCCTAGAGGTGGAACTTCTGCTGAGCTCTTATCATGTACACCACTCTCTGTTTCGCTGTTGCTAGGAAACTGGTTTGCCTATCCAATAGGTGGTTTAGGATAGCCACCACCCACACTGTAAGCATAAAGGTCTCTGTTAAGTTTTTTTATTTTGGCATTCTTTAATTTATTAATGTACTGGTCAATGCTACTAAACGTTCTGCCATATTCAAACCTATAACAGTGAAAATAAATGTGGGCCTTTATTGCATTGTCCAAAGAAATGGCTTCCTGAATTAAGTTGCCCGCCGAGAGCTGGTAATGTTTGCAAATCAAATCCAGTGATTCTATGCCATGTTTACCAAACAAAGTTAATAAATTCCTGTGAAATACTGAGCCTTCTATTAAACCAGTAAGGTACTGCCAAACCCTAAGGCCCTTTGGCACAATACTTTCACTAATACATTGCTGGAAGTAAGTGATTTCCACCTGAAGCTTTTTATATTTGACTAGTTTTTGATCTAGTTGTTCCAGTTGAGTTGAAATGCCAATTGATCCTCTGGCTGGCTGCTCCTGTTGATTTCTATTCATAGGTTGCAGTAAGGTGACTGATTTGGTAAGCTAACGATTAAAATTAGGAGCCCAATAAGCCCCGAGGATCCATTTTCAATTGTCAGATTAAGGTTGTTATTACCCAGTGCATTCATGTGCCCCAGTATTCTAGTGCTGTTCAGCTATTTATTATCTGGTGAAAAACTATTGGAAGGCTCCGTAGAGTTCCTCGTTAATACAACACTCGCTGGAGAGTGTGGTAGAGAGGAACTTGATGGTTGTGAACTACAAATAACACCAGGCATAAAATCAAGTCTAGTGTTAAGGTTATCCACACGTTGTGTCAGCCTTTCTATAAGCATGGTTAAGTTCCCAATGCTGTCATTTTGGGAAACAGATGAATTCACACCAAAGGAGCTCTCTGCGGCCATAACAAACAAACACGTAAACTGGCGAACTGGGAAAAGGCAAAGTAAAGGCAACTGCCAGAGAAAAACTCACAATGGCACTCGGAAAATAAAAATTTGGGAAATGACAGATGTTTCTGGATTAATTGTATTCTGTAGAAATAATGTAAAGATATTGGATGTAATTTTAGCAAAAATAGGAAGACTAACCATTGTAGATTTAAATGGAAAGAACAAGTATATAGAATTTTAACATTATGTGCTTATACTAACTGTAAATAAAGGGAAAGCTTATTTCATCAGATTTTAGACTATGCAGTGATAAATATGAATATTATAATAACAGCAGACTTTAATTGTGATTTAAAAGCTAAGCATAAAAAGAAAAGAAATGATATAAGAAAAATGTTAGAAGTTATAAGATGTGGGAAGTTAAAACTTTTGGACAAAAATTCATGGGCTTACAAAAGAGGCATGTATAGAACTGAAACAGGTTATTTTATAGTATCTGAAGGTTTAGTTGGAGGAGAAGGGGAGGTAGTTGAAACAGGATTTTCTGATTGTCTTGCAATATGGCTACAGATAAAAGAAAACAAGGAATATATAAAAATAAACAAATTAATAAAAAGGGCAAATGAGAAAGCATGGAATAAAGAAGGAAAGAGATTAGTAGTACAGTTAGGGAAAGATCATATTACTATGAGAACATTTAATAAAAATTGGTAGATGATATTTAAGAAAAGAATAAACAAAATATTTTTACAGTGGCAATATTATATAACAAAAGTAGAGAAAAAATATAAAACTATATAATGATGCTTTGGGAGATTTATAACATAATGTTAGAAAGTGCTTTGACAAAGAAAATAATTATATGAAAGAAATTAAAAAAATACAAGAATTGTTATATAAATAAAGATATTTTTACAAGGAAAAAAGAAGTATCAAAGTACTTAAGAGATTAGTAAAGGAAGATGGTAAAGTAATGAAAAAAATAAAAATTGTAAAAGGAGAAATAGAAAGAACTCAGGAAAAGATTATGAATAGTGTAGTACAATATGTACAAGAAATGTTCTAAAAAAGAAAGCAATAAAAATGTGGAAAGTAAAAAAGCTAACAGAAAAAGAGAGTAAAGAGTTGGAAAAGAAGATTTCTGTAACTGAGTTAAAGTATTAGGACAAATAAATGCAAAGTTGGCTGCAAGCTCAGATGGAATAGGGCATGAAATGTGCAAAAATTTAAGGGATTGGCAAAAAAAATATTTTTAAAGCTTTTTGAATGTGTGGTTAAATGAAGGTTTTATGTATAAATAATTATGTTGTAGAATACTTAAATTCATATGGAAGAAGGAAGATAGAAGAGAATTAAAAAAAATTGGAGACCAATAGTATTGAATAATAATGATTATAAGGTCTTTATGAAAATAATATAGACCAGATTTGAAATTGAAATGCAAAATATTATGGAAAATAGCATATATAGCATAAAGGGGAAGGGTTGTCAAGAATTATTAATGATAGAGAAATTGTGGATTATATTAGGAAGAGAAAAAAAGAAGTGAAAACCATCATAGGAGACCTTAATAAGGCATTTGACACAACTGGACATGAAATCTTTGGGTAATAATGAAAGAATATATTATAAGTGAGAAAGTTAGGAAATTATGCATATCAGTGTATCGTAATAATAAAGTAAAAGTACTTGTAAATGGCTGGTTAAACCAAGAGGTGCATATGAAAAGTGGTGTAAGGGAAGGATGTCCAGTGAGCTATATACTCTTTGCATTAGTGATGAATGTGATAGTATATGAAATAAATTACAAAATGAAGGAAGTAGGTATATAACACTGGAAAGGTTAAGAATTCCAGTTCTGTTAAGATATGCAGATAACATTATAATAATTGTGAAAAACACAGTTTGGATAAAAGAAGTAATAATTTGCACAAATGAGTGTCTAGAGATGATAGGGGTGGATTTAAATAAAGAGAAAAGTACATTTTAGGTGCTGTAGTAAAGATTGGGGGTATGCATTTCAAAATGAATGAAATTTCTGTGTTAGATATAAAATTTGGGAATAAAGATATAAGTAGAACTTAATGAGGAAAACAATAGAAGAAATAAAGCAAACATGTATTTTCTGGAGAATATATAAATTAACATTCAGACAAAAGGATTATTTGATAAATTCAGTACTGATGGGAAAATAGCATACTCAGCAAGTGTATTTGTTGGCAACAGTATTTGAAAAGGAATTATTGCAGATTTGTTTTTTCATTTATATAAGGTTATAGATTAAATCCAGTAGAGGAGCTTTGTATGTTAATAAACAAGAAGGAGGTTTGAGGTTAATTAACACAGTGGTATACATTGCTTCATTAAATTTGCACAAAGTGTTAAAGTGGATAAATGAAAAAGATGAGAGATTAGTAGTAAAACTGGATAAATATAAGTATGATACATTTGTGGGTATGTTAAAAAGGAGTAAAAGAGAAAAAAAGAGTGTATAAATGAAAAAATAAAATGTTACCAAGAAAAAATATTTTGCAAAAATAAAAATTAGTGAAACAGAAAAATATAGAAATGTATGGTATAAGAATGTAATGATAAAACAGTACCATGTAAAATCATGGGAAAAATATAACAGATTAAAAAATTAAGGCTATAAAAATAAAAAGCAAATGTTGTAATCAGAAAGTAGAATGTCAAGTTTTTGTGGAGACTTATTAATAGATAAATTGCCAGTAAAGGGAAATATGCCACATAAAAAGAAAAGTGATAGAATATGTTTACACTGTCAAGAAGAAGAAATGACAGAATGTGTGTTTTTAAAACATAAAAGAGTAAAACATTTATGGGGAAAACTATGTAAAGAAGATGTTTTGAAGATATAAAAAAGTGGATAAAATAAATATGGATATGATTAAATATGGATATTATAAGAATAGCAGCAAAGAATATGTTAAAAGAATAGATCAAAAGTTATTTTATGTTATGTAGGTTATATGGAATGAAAGAATAAATGAAATTATGTTTGATGGTAAATGGACTTTAGCAACAATATTAAGTATAATCACATGGTGGTTACGGAAAAGAGAGTGGGGGTCTATTAGGGATGATTGTAAAGGAAATTATGAATATCTGCAAACAGATTTGTATATGTATATATTTGTACATATGTAAATATTTGTTAATATGTAAATATTTTGTAGATAACAGTTATTTTTTATATAAATAAACCCCCTATTCTTTTCAATAAGTGCCATGGGATCATCCATGCTACCATCAACTCAGGCAGATGGGGCTTCAGTTTAAGTTGTCATCCAGAGGATGCTACACTCACGAGTGTAACCCACCCCCATGCTGCACTGCCATGTCAGTACCGGAAAATGAATCCAACTACCTGGTGTGAGAAAAGAAACTACAGCCTTCTACACCAAAGGCAAGTGTGCAACCTTTTGACTTACTGAGACTGCATAAGAAAAAGAAAAAAAATTGAAAATATATGTGTACAGCTCTAAATCCCCTAACTAGTTTTTGAATTACATGACTTATTGACCTATTCTAAACTGGCTGAATTTTCATCAGACAACGACCCAAGTCATCAGTTCTTTTTCTTTTCTTCTCTTCTCTACTGCGACTCTTTCTCTGACTGAGCTATTTGGTTTGGTTGCAGATAACTCTGTTCATAGGTTCACAGGTACTTACTAGGCTACTGACAGGATCATAAAAAGCTTAGCCCTACACATGCCAATAGTACTTTTACCCTTCTATCTTGCAAATGAATAACCCATACATTGACCAAACAAGGACATATTAGGACGTTTACATGCTTCTCCTATTCATGAAGTAGGGGTGCTAAACTGGATTTGAATTTGCAAATACTCATCCAGTCATCCAAATTACATTTGAATAGATTAAACAAAGTACTTTGCTTTATGTGGAGAGGAAGGCAGTTCCAAACAAGTTGTATTCTCTTTGATTCAAGTGTATCCCTCTAACATGTTCTATTTATTTTCCACAAGAGGTTGAGATCCCTTAAGTGAGTATTTATGATACCACTGGACTTGCGTCTTACTGAAGTAAAAGAGTAGCCTTTGTGTATTAGGTCTGACAGAATAGGGCCTGATGAAGCTCTATACATAAGGTGGAGCTTGCCTCTCAGTAGTGTTTAATGATGTTGAGATGAGAGGTAAGTATTGCAGATGGTCTGCATAGTTTTTATGATTTTAGGCCCTTGAATTTTTAGTAGGAAAGTGTTGTGGTCATTTCAGTTGTGACAAGTGTTTGGATATGTACATATGAAAAGGTGCATTATACTCAATGATCAGCTAATTATATCCACATATGGTGGAACAATTGCATCCTTGGACCTAGATGCAATACCTTTAGATATAAGCTGTTCAATGAAAAAGGACTCCCTTACAAAAGTGAAAACATAACTGCTGAACAGTCATTCAATCAAAAGATTTTACTGCTGTCACTTTTACATGAAAGCAGTGTTTGCTGATTTTGGGAAGTGTTGAAGGTATTCCTGTTGAGTGAAAGCTTTGTGCATGTGTGTGTGCATTTGTGGGTGCACGTGTGTGAAGGTAAGTTATGCTTTGCTTAATGTCAAAGCTTTTGGAAATAAAAAATCTTTAGCTGTAGTTGGAGGATGTGTGTGTGTGTGTGTGTGTGTGTGTGTGTGTGTGTGTGTGTGTGTGTGTGTGTGTGTGTGTGTGTGTGTGTGTGTGTGTATGTGTGTGACTAAGTGTGAACTGGTTTGGTTAGACTAAAGACTGGGTTAGGCAATAGCTTTGGTGGTGTATGTTGATGTGATGTGAGTGTGTTGACTGTCTTGTGTAGTGATGCTGTTAAGGAAAATGTTTTTGGTAATGTAATGTGTAGATCTGTGATAAGGGGCAGCAGAAAAAGTTTAGAGTTGATTTGCATGTGTAAGGTGGTACAGGGATGCAGTTCAGAATTCAATCCATAAACCTGGTTGTATGTCACAATGGGAAGAAGTCCTCACTGTGACCCAGAGAAGGAGACATAGGACTGAAGGGGTGTAGCACTCTTGACTTCTTGGAGGGTAATATTTACTCAGTGGCACATGAAAAGATATGACTTCCCTGGTGGAGACTGCAGAAACTTCTCCTGTGCTTCAAGAGTAGGGTTAGGATTGTCTGCAGGGAATGTCCCTTATGGATGAGACATAGGATGGCCTTCATTGACAGCCCATTGCATGTTCCCCTACTGGATGGCTTGCTGTGTGCATACAGGGAGTAGGACATAACCGAAAAAGCTCAACACATTCCTCGATGACTGCCTACATGAGGCCTCTCCTACTTAACCCTCATCCTGATAACGGGGAATGAGTGGACTGATTGACAGAGGGCAGCTGATGACTGACAGGCAGTGGAGGCAAATGTGTGAAAATAAATTCTGTCATCAAAGGCCTATTCAAATATGTAACTTAATCAACTGCCTAATGACTTTTTATGAAGTCATGTGGTAAGTGAAATATGTAAGGATATCTTCTATACATTATTTTTGTTTTTATTCATTGCAAACGTGTTGGTTTGCGTTAGGCCTTTAGCTTAAGCTGAATTATACTTGGGCTATGGCATGCTTATGACTTGAAAACTATCTGCTTCAGCCAGATCTTTATCTAAGATAAAGTGAAAATTATAGCTTTACCTACTAAAATTATTGGTTTGGCTATAAACCTGGCACACAGAATATGCAGACTGTTGAGTCTGCCTTTTAGAAGTGAACAACCACTGTTTTGAACAAAGAGAAATCCAAAAGCAATCATAGATTAAAAAAGATTGCAGAAAAGAATTATTTAATGACTCAGCCTTCAACATTTCTCAATGGCAGCAGCAGCACTTGTTGACTAAATGTTATTAGGAATAAAATAGCACTTTTATATTTTACAGGGAACTCATAATAAGACTGCGACAGGCTAGTAAGCTGATACAGGGGAGGTGATGTTAACACAGTGGGTAGACTATCCCAAAAAGATAGCACATCCCTTTAATGCTTAATTCTTTAAATCTGTCAGTTATTCCCTTATGCGGAATAGCATCAAAAGCCTTAGTAATAGAGGACAACATACCAGCATCCAAGTGTTACCCTCACTTCTCAACTACAAAAGGAATTTACTGAATGTTACTCCCACCATTGGATAATGTGAAGAGATAATATCAGACAGAATAGAAGAACAAACTGGTCAAAAGCATATGATTACAGACTTGATATTCAAACACTGGATGGGGAAAAACTTGTCAGATCTGTACAGTTCTGATTCAAGATGATCACAGCTCTTTTTAATTACATGCTTACTACTTTCCACCTGAATGGAAATCGATAATAATTACAAACGTAAAGGGGAAAAATTATGCAAAATTTCAATAAGTCTAAGAAGTGGATTTAGCAAATTATGTGACATGTTTGATTACAGCATGAAAAAATTAGACAAAAGGGGCATTAGAGACAAGAAGCAATATGCATATTGAAGCCCATATTCTTTACACACTAACCATTCACAGTTTTACCAACAACCTTGTGCAAAATGCCATTGCTGGTATACGGATTGAGATTGCACATTTGGATCTTAGCACGGCATTTCAGATTGTCGGGAACAATTTTCTATTGAATAAGTTATAATATGGAGTTACTTTTTATACACGATTTGATAAGTAAATGATTATGATAGAAAATAACAGATTAAGCTACAAAACATAAATATGTACCTTAACAATATGAAGTGTGGAATCCCGTAAGGTCACTTTATGGATCTCGGCTATTTTAACTATACACACTAGAGTTACCAGGAGCATAGGACATCTCTATAATAAATTATGCAAATTATCCACAGTTATTACATTCAATATGTGAACTGCAAAATATTTTGGGGTTTTAAATAAGCAAACTCTTAGTATAAGGAACAATGGTATCACAATTAACATTAATAAAAGCAGTAAGTAACCTCTGGAAAATCCAGACATATACTGGATCATTACATAGGACATTATCTGATATTTTTTTGTGATTTGTATAAAATGCCCTACAAGTCATTGCGAGTGATAGGTGTGATTTTTCTGTGCTGATTTATACAGTTTGTAAACAGGTAAACTAGTCATTTTTATGCATACTTAAACATTTCAGAGCTCATGATTCAGTTCTTCTCATAAACATTACGAAGTGTACTGCTATTATATGCAACTTCCACTATAAAAAAATTATAAAATAGAACATGTTCAAAAGATTTTTACTAACAAAATGCCAGCAATTAAAGATTTGTTGTATACTGAAAATTTTGTATCTCTGAATCATTTTTCCTTCTCCCGCTAACCAATGTCAATGCATAATAAAATTGTATCTCCTTTAGTTAATATGCAAAATATTGTAACAGAAACATTTAAGGCTTATCACAATACCACCCAAATATATCAACAGCTAAAAATGGAGAGGACTATATTTCTTTACCTCTCCACTAATGTGGGAGCTTTACCTTCATACACATGCATACACACGCACACACACACACACACACACACACACACACGCACACACACACACACACACATATATATATATATATATATATATATATATATATATATATATGGGTCACCTTGACATTACCAAAATGTCAGTAGACCGACTTTCAAATCGCCAACGAGCAGTTAATATAACTGAAACATCACTATGCTGACATTCAGATCACTGAATCATTGAAATGCTGACTCCAAGCTGAGCAGAACAGGAAATCTGCTCATTTCTCCACTGTAGTGCAATCTCGGAGTTGGTATATTTAATTTCAAGAGGTTTGGGGGGGGTGCAGCCCCCCTGAAAAAAGTAACATTTTTAAATTAAAGTGTTTGTGATTTTTGATTTCACAAATCTCCACTGAATATTTTTATAGGGCAACCACATGAATATTCAGTGGTATTTGTTATTTTCAAGTAGCTATTGGTTTGTGGGTGGGGTTTGGAGGAGAGTTTGGTAGTTTAGTACATTTTATTTAACAGGGCAGTGCTTAATTGGGATGAGTTTTTGATTTTGTTGGTACATTACACGAAAAGTACGTTGAACATTATTGGGTCGTTTTTTTGACAATCGGCTATGTGAGCTTTCAGCACTTTGGATTTTCGGCGTTGCCATCTCAGTGATTTGAAAGTGGTCTACTGACATTCCGGTAATGTCAAGTAGACCCATACACACACACACACACACACACACACACACACACACACACACACACACACGCACACACACTATCTCAAGGGTTGCACAAACTCAGAAAAAAAATCATTTTTCTGTCAGTCATGCAGCCTGAGAGTTTCCAGTAAAGCACTTGCAACACGGTTATGTAATGAGATGTCACCGGTGTGAGCACTTGATAATATAAATCTGACATTTAAAGTTTCTGCAGCCATAGTGTTCTCAGACAGACTTATCAGTGATGCTCTGAGAGTTCAAATATCCCACAGAAGTTTTTATAGCAGTAAATCAGTAATAATAGTTTAATTGTCAACTACTGCTACAGTAGCAGTGATTCAATTCAAGGAAAACAAAAGTAGTTCTAAGTACTATGAAAAACATCTTCTAGACATATGACCAAGACTACAAAGTAGTTACTTCTTTTAATGTGTGGCACTCAGATTGAAATTTACGTGGGTTTGTTATGGTTTCCTCTATTTTTGTCCTACATTATATATGGCATATTTAAATGTCATCCATGTTTCCCATAGACATTGGTGCTGCTGTTTATTTGGTTTGGATTACAAAATGCAAATTGCACCATGTCTTTTGTAAGCCACTTTCTCTATATGCTTGAATAGCCACTGTGATATAATATCCTACACTGATGACTTAGAATTGGGACTTTGTACAACTAGTACCAGCTAGCCATGAGAATGTAAACTGGACATTCTAGAGTACATACCCTCTCCATTTCTCCTCCTCCAGGAGATAGACATACGCCCCTCTGCTACAGCCCACAAGTGATGGTGGAATTATAATTCAAAGTGAATGCAGAAGTTGAGGCTTGTTATAAGTGGAGAATGCATCTAATCAGAGACAGTGGGAGAAACAGAGAGAGAGAGAGGGACAGACAGGAAGAAAAAAGAGAAATAAAGAAAGATGTTTATGGTTTTGTTCACTATTAGAAATGATACCTAATAAAAATTTTGAAACAAATAAAGGGACTAGAGATAAGGACACGTACAACAAAACAATAAAAGGAAAAGCTAGGTAAACACTATGCGCACGCTTCTGTTTTGCTCTTAACTTTTCTGTCACATGCAGAAGATGTCATTAAAACTCCAAAGAATCATTTCAGTGAAAGGGATACTATCAAAAAAGGAAAACTTAAACTTTTGTGTAAAGTTTTAGCAGAAACATACATTTGGTTTTAACGTACTAATTAAGTTCATCTTAAACCATTACCAACCTATTCATTTTTTTAATGGAGTAATGGTTAGCCAGCTTAGATTTGTTGATAAAATAATTATTGCTTCAGTGCATTTCTTGAAATGTTCTGTCAAACCTTGCAGTATATTGGAAGATGAAAGCTTTGTATCTTTCACACACACATTAAATATGCAGCAGTCCATAAACATTTTTTTCATGTAATGGATGAGTTGGCTGCTTCCAAGTCATGGAAAAAGAAAGGGATACAGAATGCTCTGTGATGACTGAGTAAAGTGAACACTCTTTATTTATTAAAAAAATATAAAATAACAATCATATTACTTTTGGTGGCTTTCTAGTTAAGTCCTCACATTTACAACTGGAATCTGAATAAATTATTGTGTTTTTAAGATAACAAATGCTTTGAAGACTGAGAGAGGTGGATTCCGTCATTATCTTGCTGCAAATGGATTTTATGAAAAATTATGTTCTCGACAAATATGTCAGGTGAGATTTCATGCTTCAGGTGTGTGCTCTAACAAACACAGGAAAAAGTCCAAAATGTAGAACAAAAGAGCTGACAGTGAATTATTTAGAATCAAAATGCAATTTTAATATAAAACATAACTTTGTATTCACATATGGTGCGACATGCCAGATCAAGTACAAATCATTGTCTCTTCTAATTAATAATTTTAGCACTTCCAAAAAAAAACAAAACATGCTAATCATGTATGCTCACCATTACTCCTGCAGATAGTCAAACAACGGCATTAAACCACAAAGTATGCATAAAAAAACGCATTTGTTTTCAGCATCTTATACCTGCCCTCAAGAAAAGGTCAGAGAAAAACTTATTACAATGCTTGGGAGCTACAGTGACAAAAATAAATAGCTAAATAAATAAAACAGTCTTGAATTATTCATTTATTTGCATTACTTGAAATCATTTGATTGTCTTTAAAAGGTGACAGCTGAAAGGGAAGATATGTTAAGGGACAACATTGCCTGAAAATAACCATGTCATTCACTACGTCTCATAATCTTATTTACCCTATGCTTCTGAATCTTTAATCTGACAGATATACATACTGCATGAGCCTTTTGTCGTTTTTAATATGCAGCAGTCTGTACGGTCTGCTTACCTTAAAAGCACGTCAGTGCTAAAATTTTACTCTTCGTATTTTAATGCAGTGCCTCAAACATGCCACTTTTTAATATCAAACAGGTCGTTTTTGTGTCATAAGAAATTAGGTCACAACCCTGAGTAGAATGAAAAGGAACTGGACTCTAGAAATGTGGACCTTTTGTCAAATATTGTTTATATCTAGTTACATCAGACAAAATTTTATGATAAAATGGAAAGGAAATCTGTTTTGAAAGCAAGAAAGAGGAATAACTGGCTATATTAAAAAGCTTCAGCATTTTCTTCAAGCAAGTTTATGAGTTTCAAGTATCTTGATGTAATTATGCCAAGCAAATTTCTGCATGTTTTCTGAAATGTAATTTCCCAAACCTCTGATTTTTCACAAATTTACAGTCCAAAAACAGAGCCTTGGCTCTGGTTTCAAAAACAGCTTTGCTGAAGTGACAAGGAAAATGATGCATGCACTTACATGGAAAATGTTTCCATCAACTTCAAATATAAATGATCAAACAAATAAAATACAATACTTGTAAAACTGTACTATCTCCAACTGGTGTTTGTATTTCAGTAGAAAAGAAGGCATGCATTTCAGTAAATAGTGCAAACAAACAACACTGAGAAGAAACTGTAGAGGCACTGGACTGGACATGCTGCTTTAAGACATAACAGAAAATTTATACAAGTTTCTTTTGAGTCACTGAGGTCAGAAATTTCAGAAAAAAACTCCATGATCCCTGCAATATCTGCCTTTTACTGTGGCAGCCATCATTTCAAAAAACATGGACAAAAAGGTACGACTTTCTTCCCCAACATTACTTCTAAAATACCTCTTTAGCTTGCCCCCTATCCTTTCCACTTTATACATCCAAATTTCAGACCTCTTATCACTTTTCTTGTTTTTTGCACAGTTCATGCAAGACTTGACATTTTTTTTATTATTATTATTATTTTTAGTTTGCATGCAACATTTTTTTCTCTTATTATCCACTCAGTAATACTTCCTAGTAATTCATAGCATAGCTTCCACGGACATGAACGCTACACCATCCACCTTTAGACGAATGCACTTCGTGCCCAGTTAATATTCAGCATATACAACCAGCCTGGGCAGGCAAAAGCTTTTGGCTTAACCAGAGGGGAAGTCGCATCGACACCCATTTATCTGTACATCCTTGTTCTTCTGCTCCCGACTTATTTCTTAGTATAGACCGATCATAACAGCCTCGACATCCTTGGATGATCGTCTGTCTTTCACCAGAAAGTTAATCATACTCTCAGATTTGATAAGCAGATTGCAGCCCAAGAAAAAGATGCCAAACATGACAGTGAGCGACAACACACAGAGGACAGCTATTTGGACCACACGCATGATGAAAAGGCTGCGCTCGTCCTGCGCTGGGACCAGGGAGGAACTTCCACCATCGGTGGTCACCACCGAGGAACTGCCGTTGCAGCACCCCGCTAGCAAGGACCGCATTAGGTCCTGGCTGTCGTTGGAGATGCTGACCGGCTCTAACACCGTCTGATTAAAAAAGGTCCCGTTCATCCCCACCACCAAAAGGAGCAATGAGCGTTCTTGGAATACTTAGGAAGTCTAACTCCAGAGACTAACACTCCGAAAATAAAACAAGAAATGTCAGAGCGCAGCTAAGACCCACAGTGCAGACTCGCTTCCCCTTAGACACGCTTGTTGCGAAGTGGGAGTTCGAACCCAATGAAAGTTGTTGAACCAGACTAATAGGTCTGCAAGTATTTCAGAAATCTTTACCGAGGATCTCAGGGAAATGGCACTGTATACGCAACACAAAGATGAAGTATTTGTCCATGCAACAGCTCAAGGGAATTACAACTCAAAAACAAGACAGGTGGTCGATGTTTCAGGCTATTGTTTGCCAAAGTAGTAAGACTTCCAGCTGCAAATCCTTGGCTGGCAGCCCATGTACTAGACACAGATTATTCCACTGGCACGCAGCTTAACTCATCTTCTAGAAGTAGCAAATTCTTCTTTGGGCATGGCTGCAGCCTATGCTGGTTTATAGCACCCGAAGACCCTTGCAACCCAGTAGCGATCTTAAGCTCAAGCCACCACTTTCTGAATGCTTTTATAAAGCAGTGTGGGGCGAACCATGTGCTCACTTGTAGGGGAGGAGGCTTTTTAACCACCCACTCTAATTTAGCAACACTGCTTGCAGCCACCACCTAGGTTCTGTTTTTTTATTCTGATTGAACGAAAGCAGTAGAGTCTTTGTTTGAATGCAAAGCTCGATATTTAAATATTATTGTTGGAAATATACCAAAAGTTGATCTTGTTTAGTTTAAAGCCACGCGTGCTCTCATTCTTGTGGTTTGATAGGATGTCTCACGGGACATTACAGAACTCCTATTTTTTTAGATTTTCCATGTGTTACTATGTTACTACTTAATAACCAAAAGGAAACCAGCTTTATCGTAACGCTGCATAGAATATGGTACTACTGACCTAAGTACATCACACAGAAAAAATCAGCTCACACAGTACAGCTTAACACATTTCTTTAACAGATGGTGGTTAGGAAAAGTGTGTGTGTGTGTGTGTGTGTGTGTGTGTGTGTGTGTGTGTGTGTGTGTGTGTGTGTGTTAGTGAGTGGGGTTCACAACTGACATTTAATTGTATCATGGTGTCTTAGGTGAGGAAAGGTAGCTGACAGATAACACCACAGATAATGAAATGAGTTCATGTCCTGTATTAGGCAGAGGGCTGCTTGGTTTGACCTGCCTTTAGAAACATCTGATGATGGCAGCTTAGACAACAAAACAATGTATCCCAGAAATGATTGATATGACACTTGTAGGTGTAGGAACAGCACTGCAGAGTAACAAAGAAGTATAATTATATTGCCTACAGGACAGTAACTGTCCTGTAAGAACAGGGAACACAGCTCGAAGAAATAGACGGGTGCCTACCTCTCAACTTCTTATTGCAACAAATCTGGCCAAAGCTTAAAAAATGGGGAGACAAAGCCCCAAAAGTAGGAGTAGATTTGTAAATATTGCCCTTATAAACATAGAACATTGCTAGACTAACAGGATTTGTTTTAGCAGGCATTGTCTAAAGGATGTGAAGTCTGAAACTCAAATACTTGTCAATATTTAGTGAGCTCAGTTCTCAGTGATTTGGAAGAAAACTACAAATGTTATGAGGAACAGACCCAAAATATGAGTAAAAATATGGGCATTCTGTGAAAATCTGGGCAAGCTGAGAGGTATGGATCAGCACATGCCATAATTTAAAGCCATAGGTATAAGTAGAAAGGTCAAGGAGCAAGGGACAGCAGGAAGCCACATAAGCAGTTTACAGACTTTGGAGGGAGTGAATCATAGCGAGAAACTCAGTGGATACATTTTACTAATGTTCAGAGTGCAGCTTCACAATGTGTGTCCTAATCATATGGTAGCTTTTCAAGTAACTGCAGAAATGTGAAGATTTATATTCCTCAATCTTTGCTAGACAGTAAGAGACTGAATAAAAGTACTTTATTGGCATAGGAATCTTATTACTTATTTTGTAGACCTGTCATGTTTAAAAACTGATAGAGCCAATACATTCTGCATAGGTTCATAGGTGTGTACTAGGCTAATGGCCCTGGAGCCTTTACAAGTCTAGCCCATAGGATTACCCTGGCATCATCCCACCCTACCTTAGTTTCCAGTGCCTCTGTCGAGTAGAGCCACTGGAATGATCCATGGGGTGAATAGATAATCAGCCCCTGCAAGTCCTGAATCCAGGATGCTGCATACCATAGCCACAGCAATCTACCACTAAGCCATCTGAGCTAATAACCAGCTCTGCCAAGTGTCAAACCCAGGACCCTGTACACCATAGTCAGAGCAATGTACTACTGCACCATCTGAGCTGCAAAGGAATATTTCCCCACACAACTCCATGGGAAGGGGTAAATAGTTATAAGGAAGGGGCTGACTGTAGTTTTAATACTGCTGTGAAATGATGCAACTGACAGCACTATCAACAATCAGAAAGCAGGCATGTTTCAATATAAGCTAATACATAAGTAACATTTTACAAAGATGACATCTTGTTAGTCTGTGCAAGAGCAAACAAAAGTTTTAATGGGCATTAGAGACCAAGATCCATTTATTAGTAAAGGTTCTCTTCACTCGAATGAGTGACAGGTCAATATATGTAAATTGTAATGAAGTATTTAAATAACTTAACATAGCTAGATAAAAGAGTAAAACCAGTCAAGTCATTGCAAAGATGCTGACAACATCAGAGAATAGCTCAGTTTCCTTATATATAGTAATCTGAAAATGGTCAAGGAGACACTAGAAATTTGATGGCTTGTTTTGCTTGAAAACTTATCTAAACAATTGTGTCTTGGTTTGTGATTGACTGTTGAGTTGCCTGGTAAGAGACATTTTATTTGAATTTATATTTTATTTCTTACCACTGTTTTTCACTGTTTGTAGGAAGGAAGGGATAGCTTGTAGGCTTGGAGAACTGTTGTTACATATATTAAAGACTAAGCTGGTAAAGATAAATAATGTTAGGCAACCAGCAAATAGAACACATTTAGGAAAGGATGTGTCTGTTGTCTGCAAAGATCATTCAGCCCCTATGAAACAAGACAATGCCCCTGATAACTTTGTAATTCTGAATACAAGTATTCAGCAATCTCAGGATTCAGAGCACGTAGATGGAAATAAAAAAAAGAAAGAAAGGAAAAAGTTCACAACAAATAACAAGGGAGAAAAACTGATAAATGTGTGTAAATAAAGAGAATACATATTAAAAAGGGCACTGCTTTATTATGTAACACACAGATTACAATGAAAGATAACATTTTTCCATCAGAAAACATTCAGCCTACAGAAGGAGGCTGCATTTTTCCAAAAGAGAAGGTAGAAAAAAGAGGCAAGGGCAGGTGAAAAGAAAGAAATCAAAAATAAACATGGAAGGACTGAAGAACATTATTGTAAGAAAAAAGATGAGAAAGATAGACATTGACAAAACTGCTCAAGCTATGGATGTACAAACCCAGCTGGATGAGAACTGTAGGCTTATCAATGTAATATGCAATGAAAACAGCAGGATTAATAAGACTAATGGTTATGAAGGTCATTCTTTTGTAACAATTGATAAAGCAGATATTATTGAATTAGAAGTTGAAGATTCTTCAAATCTGGTCAGAAAAGATATTCTTGTAATTGGAGATTCATTTATTAGAGAAACTGATACTTGCATTTGCAGAGAAGATAATGAACATTGAATAGTATTATGCCTGCAAGGATCAAAAATAGAGGATGCAAGACAAGCCTTAGAATAAGTTAATGTAAGAAAGTACAGATCTATTTTTATTTATGTCAATACAAATTATCTCATCTGCAAGGATTTTTTGATTACTAGTGAGGAACTTACAGCCCTCTTAGATGGCATAGCTTGTACAGGTATTAGGATGATTTTTCACAAATTACATATAGAAAGGAGATTCAGGTCACTGTGAATGAAAATATTTTGGGGGGTAAATATCTACGTGAAAAAATGTCTTGTTCTAAAAAATGGAAATGTGTACAGTATCCAAACATAATTTTGGGCATACATGTGATCGGACATGATGGCGTGCATTTGTCAATATCAGGGAAGAAAATTTTTGCAGCAGATATTTTGCAATACTTGACAAACACAAGGCAGGATTTTTGCCAGATTGAAAATGTAACAGTTCCTACAAAGCAACATTTGATGCATCTCAGATGGTTGTTAATACTAGGAGCATAAATAATAAAGTTTTTTTTTTAATTGGAAAATTTGCTACCTTCCCTCAGGATTGATTTTGTTATTGTTTGTGAAACATGGTTAAAGAGCAATGACTGGAAACCAGTTCTGTCAGGTTTTAAATGTTTTTACTGTAACAGACATTCTAACAAAAAAGCATGTGGAGGTGTTATGTTATAGATTGTGTATTTATGACAATGCAGACAACCCTGGAACATATAACAACTGTTAGAGTTTAAAGACCACCAAAGTCAAGTGCTGATGACCTAGAAGAATTCATCCATTTCTTACATGAAACACAGGAGGAAAGAATAATAGTAGATGGGTACAAAAATTAACCAGAAACAGATTGGAATAATATTGATTCAGCAATGTTAGTAAGGAAATTATTCACACTGTATGTTCAGGAAAAACAATTGCTTCAGATATATAAAAGTAACTTACCAGGAACAGAACATACTAGACATTTTTTACATTCAAAGAAATTACTGTTACTTCATGTCAACTTTTACCACTGTTGATGAGCAGTGATCATGGGGTTATAAAGGTTAATTTGTTACCTATATAAGTCTGCCAAACTAAAATCTAAACCAATGCACAGAATATTAATTATTGATCATATGGAAGTAAAAGACCTCAAATTAAATACTAATGGAGACAAGCACAGCCCAATAATTATATATGGGGTAGAAAATGTGAACTAGTTCTGATGAAGGCCAATGGACAAAAGCGCTTAACTGTTTTGTTAATAAAACTTTAATTTCTTTGTTGCTTAGCAATGCTTGACTGATTACCCAGCCTTATTTTGGTTTGGAAGCAAAACAACCACTATATAAAACTAATTGGAGTCATGCATTCAATGGAAAAACTGCTGAAGGAATGTTATAAGTTTTGAAAAATAAACTGAGCACAAAAAAAATCAAACAAAATAGCATAAGAATCTAGGCATACAACATCAGGATATATTTCCATAAAAACAAGATACCTGATAAAGGTGATTGAAAAAAATATATAAGAAATGGAAAAGAAGTCAAACTACAACTTTGAAAACTGAAATAAATAAGCTGGACAAACAAATTAAGCATAGTGTGAGACAATATCAAGAAAAATGTGAAGACAATTTATAAGGATATTGAGCATAATAGGAAAAAATTTTATAGATACTTAAGATGTGGAAGGAGATTTGATAAACTGTGTGTAGATTATAAAATTTATTCTCAGACAACAGATTATAGGTATATTTGCTAAATCTTTTTTTCACTATATTCTTTTTTTTTCAATATCTTTATTAAATTTCCACATATGACAAATGCAATCGTATATTTACACAAATGAAAAACATACAAAATTATATCACTTTAGTTGCAGTTTATATCACAGACACCGTTGAAATAACTGTAGTTGTAAACATAAATCACTTATAAACCTTCTAGTTATTGTCAGTTAAGCACTATATAACTCATTCAAATCTTACCTCTTAAACCTCATTCCTGCTCTGCATATACTGTTCCCACAATTCACATTTTTTTCTATGTAATTTGCTCCTTCCCTTTTCTAAAGATCCCAATTCCAGTTGTTTTATCTCTGTTACTATATTCACTACGTATAGTAAAGTTGGTCCAGACTTTGATTTCCATTTTCTAGTAATTGCTTTTCTGGCAGTCACCATAATTAGACTCAGCAAGGCTTTACTATGTCTAAGCAATTCCGATTTTCTAGCATAACTCAAAAAAAAATTTCCTCGGTCAATCCAATCCACCCACCCAGCATCTCTAACAGAGCAGCCCGCAGGGAATCCCAAAAGTCTGCCAGCTCATCACACCTCCAAAAAATATGTTCACAGCTATCTCTTTCTTGCCTGTCACACCTCCAGCATTTGCTATCCACCTGAGGGAAAATTCTTTGGAGTCTACTTAGGGTATAAAAATACCTATGTAAACACTTCCAGGCAAAGATCCTAAATCTTCAAGACTTTGTTGCATATTTGGGAGATGTACATATATCCCCCATTGCCTCTTTGTGAATTGCTTATCCAATCTCTCTTCCCAATCCTTTCTAAGCTCCCCTGATTGATTCTTGTAATTATCATGTAGTGTTTTATATGCTTTACTAATTATTCATTTTTTAATGGCAGCTTCCGTTCTAGATTCTATTAAAAACTCTATCAGTGCTGGTCTTTCATTTAGGGCCTCCCTGTTTCTTTCCCTTTGCCTATACTCTATCATTCCTTGATAGGGAAGGCAATCTCTAACCTGCAGTCCAAATACATTTTTGGCCTCTTCCCATTTTATTACCTTTCCGTTTCTAATTATTTGCTCCCAATACCTTGGTTCCTTTGCCAATCATCTCCAATAAATTCCAGCCCCCTCTTGCCTATTGTTTGTACCCCTGACCACAGTCCACCCTATCGGCAAAATCTCTTTTCTCCATTCTCATGCTGATTTGGCTCTTAGAATACTCCCTGCTATTTTATGAATATAATACTCTGTATGATTTTGTTTGTTCTCCTTAAGAGTCTGCATCCAAAATCATAATATCTCCTTATTTCTTGAGCTTCCTCCTTGAGTCATCATCACCCCTTTCCACCCTGAATTATAGTTTTCTGCCTGTGCTACATATAAGTGCCTTAACTATATTGCTCTAAAATACCCCCTCAAATTAGGTAATCCTAGTCCACCTTATTCTGTTGGTTGAATCAGTTTATCCCACTTGAGACTTGCTGTCTTCCCTTCCCAGATAAAATCCTTCAACTCTTTTTTAATTGCTATCCACAATTTCTCCTCTGGTTGATAAAAGTATGTCTGACCTGTGTATAAGACTAAAGGGACTAAAACATTTTAATGGCTTGTATCTTAGTATCCTTATCCATATAACAAAACTTCCAGTTTGTGAAGTTTTGTATTATCTTCTGTTTTGTTTCTCCCCACATATCCTTAGCTGCCACCACAGAGTCATTTCAAATCCATACTCCTAAATACTTAATTTTATCATGTCCCCATAAATATGGATATTGTTGGACCAATTTGTGTGTGGGTACATAATTTACTGCTACTGCCTTTGTTTTAGCTTCATTAATTTTGTATCCTGAGAAGATCTGAAACTATCTTAAAATGTTCCACAAGACTGTAATGTCCCTTTC
Source organism: Protopterus annectens (assembly GCF_019279795.1). Taxonomy (NCBI): domain Eukaryota; kingdom Metazoa; phylum Chordata; order Ceratodontiformes; family Protopteridae; genus Protopterus; species Protopterus annectens. The sequence continues at coordinate 1,218,560,080 of NC_056747.1, read as the reverse complement.
TGGTTTTGTCATGTATAAAATAATATCACCTGCAAATAGAACCAGCTTTTCATGACTACCATACCAATTATATCCTTGAATTTATGAGTCCCTTATTTTCTTTGCCAGTGGTTCTAAATATAATGCAAACAACAAAGGGGAGAGCAAACAACCCTGCCTGGTTCCTCTACTCAAGCAGAAATTATCGAAGAGGACCCCACCCACTTTAATTCGCACCTCTGATCCCTTATATATTCTTCTAATCAACCTTATAATTTGCATCAGGGAAAGCAAATGCTTCCACTGCCCTGCTCATGAAGTCTCAGTCTACTCTGTCAAATGCTTTCTCTGCATCAAGACCCACCAATAAAAGGGGTACTTTCTTACATTCTGATTTCCTCTGGATCATCAATGTTCTGTTAATATTGTCAGATGTTTGCCTCCCCTCCACAAAACCACACTAAATCCATATCTATCAATTTTGGTATCACTTTTGCCATTCTTTTAGCCATTATAGACATGCACACTTTAAAATCATGGTTTAGTATTGAAATGGGCCTATATGAAGCTGGATGCAATAGATCTTTACCCTCTTTAGGTATTACCATTACTACCTCCTTCTTCTAGAATGCTGAAACTTCTCCTCCTCTTAATATACTGTTAAACAAAACCTTTCAGATCTTTAACAATGTTTCCCCCCAACTTCCAAACTTACACAGGAATATCATCTATTCCTGGAGACTTTCCTGTCGATTGGTTAAACATTGCCATTTTGATCTCATCTCTTCCTTTCCTATTAGTAATTGAGCCTCATCTGCCTCTAACTTTGGCATATTTAATTCTTTCATAAACATTTACATTTGTACCTTTTCTTGATTTCCATATTTCTGTACTTTATACAAATTTTCATAACATTTCTGAAATATTTCTAATTCTTCTACAAGGTCTCTTGTTATCTTCCTTGTCATAGGCTCCCTAAGTTTGGTGACTGCCCTTTCCACTTTATGTTGCCTGAGTTGTTATACAAAAGTTTTTGTGCTCTAGAATTATTATCAAAAAACAGTTCCTTAACAGCAATCTTTCTAAACTCATGCATATTATCAAGGTAATCCCTTATTTCCTGTTTAGTATTCTACAGTTGCTCTTTTCTTGTTCTGAGAGATTCCCCCTATTTTGCAATACTTTAACATTTGTCAATCCCTCTAAATAATTCTTGTTACTGCTTAGCCATATCTCCCTTTCTTTTATTTCCAACCTAGTTTTAAACTCCACTTTAATTTTATCCCACTCGTTAGCAACTATGTTTTCAGAAGACAAATCTGTCTTCTCTAGTAGCTCCTGAATTAATTCCACAACCCATTTCTTAAATTCCTCTCTTTTCAATCGGTAGATGGAAAAGCTCCAGTGTCTCATTTAAATTTCATTACCTTGCGTTTTTATTTTAGCTGTTATTGGTGCATGATCTACAATAGATATTGGGTGCATTTCAAGACCTTCAATTAAATGCACATATTCCTGTGAGATATAAAATCTATCTAGCCTAGCCCAGTTTTTTATCTCAGTGAGTAATATGTACATTCATTCCAAACTCCAAATACTGAATTCATATCTCCCATGCCAAACATTTTCATAAATTTCTTCAAAAATCTACCCTCCGCTGTTATATATTCCTTCTAGGCCCCCCAGACACATCTTCACTGTTACAAACCAAATTCCAGTCTCCACCTATAAGTAATATTCCTTGCTGAAAGCTGATTATTTCTCCCAAAAAGTTCTTAAGCTCCATTATGGCAGTTTAAGGGGGGGGTGTAGATTGCATGCCAGTGTAATCCCCCTCCCTAGCCAGTAGCCCCTTAGTACTATGTATCTTCCATTATTATCTTTTTTTTCCTCTTCTATTACTATTGGAGCTCGTCTTGCAATTAAAATAAGTACTCCTCATTTCCTTTGCCCCAAATATTCCACGGAATAACCATCCTGAAAACCTTTCTTTATCAAATTCACATGTTCAGTTCTTTCCAGGTGTGTCTCCTGTAGCATAGCTATTTGCACTCTACATTTTTAATATAGTTCACTACTTTTTCTTTTTCATATTTATCTGTAAGACCATTTAGACTGAAAGACATTACAGAAATCATCATTTTCTTATATAGTTATTTTTACCACCTTTTATATATATAACTGCTCTTTTGCTAAATGTCTAGTTCCAGCTTTTATTTTTTATATATATATATATATATATATATATATATATATATATATATATATATATATATATACATATATATACTGTTTGGCAGATTGGTCTTTTACACAGTTGTTTCATGTCATATCCATTTGGCGCCTATGTAACATCTTACATAACTTTTTCTTTTTTTTTTAAAGCCTTTAAACAGAACAAACAACCCCCAACCCCCCAAAACCTACAAACTTTACAATAATGCACAAAACTATGTACATCTTCAAATATTGAAGTTTTTGCTTCCTAATAAAAACATAAGTTCTAAGTTGATAGCTACATAGACAGGCTAAAATTAACAAAACGAAAGGATAGTCATGCTAAGATGCATGGTACAGCCTGTACTATTAGTAAATGCTATTTTATTTTTTATATCTATATAACTCTCCCAGTTGAGAAAACACTTGAATGCTTTCAGTAAACACTTTCTTCAAGCCATTTTTCTTTATCAAATTGTCTTCTAGTGAAATGCAAACCAGACACTGAACTGCTACGGGTACCTTGTTTATCAGAAAGAAAGACTTACAGTATTTAATATTCTTTTTCATTTACATGCTTTGTAATAAACTTGTTACTGGATAATGCCTATGTTTTTTACCCAGTCACTTCCCTATGCAAGCATGGGAAAAAGCACACTGATTTTTATTTTGTCATATTTACTTAACCAGACCCTTGTGCTTTCCCCCCTTCTCCTCCCCTCCTCATTCATTTTTCATTGCAATTCCCACATTTTTAAAAAATGGGCAAAGAAAAAGAGAGAAGAAGGGTGAACAAGAAAAAAACAAAAGCACCTGTTTATATTAGTATCACCAATGCATTTAAAAAAACCTGACAGAACTTTTCTTCAAGTCTGTTATTTTTTTAATTATCTTTAAAGCTGTCACACCTGGGAAAACCCGATTGTTTTCAGGGAACATTATGTCCTAGCCAGTTTCTCTATTCTTTTTTTTTTCTTTTCCCTCAGTCAATCACCTTCCACCAGACTGTCTCCAGTTTTTTCTTTACCAGACTGTTTCCATGGAGACATGCTGCAGAAATGCTACTTAGTATACATATTTGCAAGGGCTAGAAAAACAACCTTATAGTATTCAAAGAGAAAGACAAAAACACAGGTACCAGATGAACAACTCGGTCTTCACCTCAGAGCCAATAGTATGCATAAAAAGTCGAATTGCCACAGTAGAAGGAAAATTCTTTATTGCAAGTACAAAGTGAGTGCTTTCACGACCTTCCAAGTCACTTCATCAGACTTGACTATGGGTAACAGTGACAACGTTTTGTACCTTTCCGGTTCAGAAACAGATGGAAGAGGCAACTTAACTTTACTACTGGGGGTAATGAACCAACGTTTAGAAAACCTAATAGCCAGAGTTGAGTGTTTATCTCAATCAAGTGTTATACAAACACAAAGAGGCTCACCTAGTGCCCCAGAGGGAGTAAATGGAACCAATTTACCAAACTTTATTACTAACCAAGTTCCAGTTATCGAAAATGGAAACCACAAATCATCTGTCAACATATATCAATATGACTACCAGCGAATTTTCTCTAGCATTTCTCAAATAATTGACAGAATGAAAGAAACTAAACTGAGAAAACTTAGAAGAGACTTAAAGGACTATGATGAGGGTACAGCTTATCCAAAACCACCACCCTCCCAGTCCCGTAATAACTTTATGAACAACACCAATGCTATTTCATCTGATTATGGTACTAATGATTTGGACATTGACAACATTGATTTGACATCACCAAGACCAGGGACAAACCATGATGCACCAATGACAAGCAGGGACAAGCCTGAAAACATTGAAACAGAGGGTGCTTCTAATAACCACCAGTCAAAAAACTTTCAAGGGTGGACAGCGAGGAGTCGCAACCGATACGGTGCGAACCAGAGGAAGTTTTACAACACCAGAGCTGCGAGCAACAGGTGGAGGTAGTGGGGCACCCCTTTAACGTTGAGACAGACACATTGGACAACAACACCACCACTACTTATAAACTCAGCTAATGCAAAAGGAGACTTCAATATTTACAATTACACTGAATTCACCTTGGACAATAGTCTGGTTGAACTACTTGCAAATGGACTTAATTTTGTTCCATCTAATAGAGGTGATGTAGTTGAAACACTGTTGAATTTTAAACTTTACATTAGAAAGCATAACCTAACAGCTTTATTAGGTGTTGGGACATCTGATAGCCATGTATTTCAGTTAGCAAGTACTTATAACCCACCCACACACCCACTAATCCACCTTTGATTATATGTGTGAAATAGAAATAAGGAAATTGTTTAGTAAGAATGCTTGTCTTACTAACTTTTATAATGTTTCCACAGAGGTCAAACTGAAGTTAATACAATTTAAGAATTTACCTATCCGAATAATGAAACTGGATAAAGGTGGTGGGTTAGTGGTAATGGAAGGGAGTCAATACACTGACAAAATGACAAAACTTCTTGAAAGTCAGGCTTATCAAAAAGTGAGTTTAAATGAGTTTAACATAGCACAAAATAGAATAAAAATGTTTATTAATGACTTATTTATCAACTCACTGACTGACATACATATTAATAATTATTTAAATTTGCCATCACCCTGACTACCTTCCCTATTTGGGTTACCTAAAATCCATAGACTCTGAACCTCACTTCTCATTTACAAACAAAAAATCACTTAAAAGGCAGTTATGTTATAAAACCCAAACACATAAGTCCCTGAACGCATGCCATCAGATAGGATGGGGACATATATGTGCAGGAACTGCAGAGCTTGTAAGTACATTTTCTCATGTAGCACTTTTGTACATCCGCAGCAAAAGTTTAAAATTTAATTTAATTTCTATTCAGACTGCAGGACTAGAAATATAGTCTATCTTAGTTTTTACCAATATTGTAAAGGTTATTATGTCGGCAAGACTAACAGAATGCTCAAAGAATGCATTTTAGAACATATGAGGAACGTAGTAAACAAAAAGGAGAGTAGTGCCCTAGGTAAACATGTAGAAGCTGAAGGGATGCACCATGTTTTTAAAATTTTTGTTTTAGAAGTTCTGGAAGAAAATATCAGAGGGGGGTGACATTAGAAACGGAACAGAAGAGGCTGAACAAAAATGGATTCTGCAACTAAATGCAGACAAACCCCCAGGCATTAATGAAACTGTTTTTTTGAAACCGTTTTTAAAAGCAAGAGCCTTAAAGCACTAATTCCCTTCTATATAGTTCTATAGGCATTCACATTTGAATGTGCATACAGTTTTATGTCTATTTATGTTGTTTTTCTACTATTTTTAAATTAATTGAATCTGGTATAAAAATTTAATTGTTTGTCTTAACTGATTGGTTACTTTGAAAGCATATATATCAAGGAAGGCATGGGATGTTTTATCAATGTTCATAGGTTAGTACTAGGCTAACTGCCTTTATGGGCCATTTTAAGCCTAGCCAATTACCCCATGTGAGAATCAAACCCTATACCTTTGGTTTATAAGGCAAGCTCCTTAACCATTATGCCAACTTCCCACCCAAGTCTGATGAAGCGACCTGGAAGGTCATGAAAGCACTCACTTTGTCCTTGCAATAAAGAATTTCCCTTCTACTGTGGCAGCTCGACTTTTTATACATACCACTTATACTATTCAATGTTCTTTTTCATTTACTTGCTCTCTGTTTTAAAACAAAGGTCCTTAATCATTCATTTCCTCATGCAAGAATGAAAACGAAGCACATCAGTTTGAATTCTGTCATGCCCCCTTAACCAGGCTCCCGTTTTCCTTTTTTTGTTAATCATTACATTGCCCATGTTTCTCAAAACTGCACAAGAAGAAAAAGAGAAGAGGGGAGAAAAATAAAAAAACATAAGTTTACAATTCCCATTACACCCAAAAATAGCATGCAAAGAAAACCATGCAACACAGATACAATACTATTAAGAAAAGAAGGTGTTTTCTTTACTTACAGTTAGCGTTCTCCCCTCTCTTCCCCTTCCCAAAGCATTTTTTTCCGAACATTAATGACAAGAAGCAGGGCATATACTTGAGTCCCCCACTCAGCAAACACATTTTGAAGAATTCCACTGTTTCCAGATTTTCTTGTGCTATCATATTTCACAAATATAATTAATACTTTGTAATCCCACATTGTTACTGATTATATTACTGTTCTTTTCCATCACCCATATCCTGTCTCTGCTTCATTTCCAACATATGCTCGATTCTTCTGGAAAACTCTCATGCTCCCTTCCTTCTCTCCAACATTTTCCATTGAAATACTGGAAAAGGTTTCACATATGCAGTCTCTCTCTGTGGTCTTTATTACCAGAGGAACAAAAAGCCAAATCTCCTTCTGTTTCACAGCTCAGTTTTTGTTGAACAAGCTTCTGTATTTCCTCCTTAGCATGGACTTCATCAAAAAATGACTTTGTCCCTCCAGGGAAGTATACCTTGAAGACAGCTGGATATAGCAGTATGAATCTCACACCTGCATCTTGGCATTCTCTGAATAGAGGGATGAATTTACTTCCCTTTTACCTGGTATATAATGAGTAATCATTCTCCACAAACACTCTGCTGTCACCTACGTTTAGTATTTTGTCCTTCTGCCACAGTTTTGACAAAACCAATTCTTTCTGCTGGTAAGATTGCATCCTTACTATTAAAGGTCTAGGTTGCTTTCTTATTGCTAGATTTGGAGTATACACACGATGTACCTGTTCAACTGATAAATCCTACTCTGGATACCAGTCCAGCTGCTTATTTGTGCTTTCATAAATTTAATGCAATCTGTTCTTTCCAGCTTCTCTGGTGTAGCTGAAAATGTCAAGTCCTCCCTATGTGTTCTGTCCTCTAATTCTATTATTTTTTTAAACATCTATTCCTGAGCAGTCTCATATTCAGCCAGCCTTTTCTTCATTTCGATCTCGGACTTTTGCAGCTTTATCATCTCATCTGAATATCTGTTTAAAGCTTCTTCCATTTGTTCCAGCCTTTTGTTGTTTGTGTTAATATACTCTATCAGTGTTTTGTTTATTTTAACCAGGTCTGTATGCATTTGTCTTATATCTTCCTGTAGGTTATTGGAAGTCATGTCTGAAGGTTGCATTACTTTTTGATGAACAGCTGCAGAACTCTCTCTACTCAATGTTTTTTACTCACTTTTTGTAGCCGATTTTTTTCCAGGTCTTCTGTATTTTTTTATTCTTGGCATCCAGGCAGTCTACTTGCTAGCCAGTTACTGAAATTCACCCATACATACAAGTCTACTGGCCTTCTCTGCTAAGTTTCGTTTTTCACACTGGGAGAGCTAAAATCAAGCTGTTACTCAGTGTGCAGCCATCTTGGAACTCTCAGGTATATTTACTAAATTTTATGCAAAACAATTTGACTTCACAAAGGGGCTGATAAATTATCCTAGTGACATCCAGGTAACCTCAGATACTAAAATCAAATTAGATTATATTGAAAAAGAACTATGTAAACTGGATCCAAACAAAGCACAGAGAAGAGACAGATATGTTAACTGGATCCAAACAAAGCACAGAGAGGAGACAGAATTAGTAATAATGACCTGACAACACTTCAGCAAGAATTTACAGTACAGGGACTGAATGAAGAGATGATAGGGGTCCGAATGGAGAGATCATAAGTCAGCAAGGAAAGGAGAGTATTATTGCTGAAACTGAATTCATCCTCAAGTCTTGGTGAGAACCTTCAAGAGGTAAACCCTGTTTTTTACAACATCTCACCAAGACAACACTGATATATAGATTGTATTCATATAACATATATCATGGACAGAAGTAGGTTAAAAATTAAAAAAGATAGCTGGGTGAACAAGACCCAGGATAAAAAAGTGCCCAAACCTGGTAGGCACATTGGTGCCACGTCTGGAAAAAATGACAGAGTAGAAGTCTCAAAATATGGAAACATTCCTACAATGGGGCCAGTCCAGACCCAGGGGGAGAATGGCCCCCTGTGTAGAAAGAAGTAATAGTCTACAAAAATCACAAAAACTGACAGGCCAAAGAAGAGCCATAAAGACGATAAAGTAGACTATTGAGGATAAGAAAGAAATTATGTATTGTTGCTATTATGCAAAAAAAAAAAAAAATTCCAGTCACAAGATATACAAAATGATTAAGAGAAAAATTAGACGAAAGAAAAATACATCCACAAGAAAAACTGTCAGAAGCTTCAAATAAAGATTTGTATTCATTTATACAGCAGATTTGTGAAAAACAGTATATAGAGCAACAGACTTTGATCTGTTTGGAAAAAGAAGCATCTGAGGAAGTGCAAAATATAAACAACAAAACCTAGAGATTTTTTATTTATCATTTGTTAACAGGAAAAGTCTGACTTGGAACAAAGCCAATTTTCAGCGGAGGCCCGGGGAGAACAGCTCCAGATGCATGTCTTTGTAATGTGGGAGGAAACCGGAGCACCCGGAGGAAATCCACATGAATGCAGGGAGGACATGCAGACTCCACACAGAAGGAACCCCATTGAACTGGAGAACCTCTTGCTGTGAGGTGACAACATTATCGCTGCACCACTGCGCCGTCCATTTTTGAAAAGAATAAAAAAGAAATATGGACAAGGAAAAGAAAGAGAGATTTGATATGGTGCAATATTTATGCAAAGGAGAAAATCAAATCAATCAATATAAAGAAGGGAGCCCCAAAGATATAGGTTCATAGGTTCATAGGCAGGTACTAGGCTATCAGCCCTGGGGCCTATATAAGCCTAGTCAAAAAGGTTCCCTGGCTTTTACCACCCAAGGAAATTATTTTCCTGTGCCCCATTTGAGCAGTGCCACAGAAGTGATCCCCGGGGTGAATTTTCTATTCCCCATCCAGTCATAAAGATGTTTCTTAAAGAGGGCCAATGAGGAGCTTTGCTTGACATGAATGGGTAGTTTGTTCCAGAGTATGAGAAGTCTCTGGGACAGGAATCTATCCCTCCAGCATGTTCTGTTTATTGTTGCGAAAAAATTTAGGTCCCTGGAGCATGTGGTATGGAGAGACTGGGATTTCTTTAAGTGTAGCATGTCCAACAGCTCTGGGTTTGACATAGCTTTGTATGTTAGGAAGAGATCGCCTCTGAGTAGATGATATGTGCTGGAGTAGAGCTGTAGTTTTTTTGAGACAGTCTGCATATGGCATCTGTTTGAGGCCAGTAATCCTCTTAGTGAGGTATTTCTGTGGCCTTTCCAATTGTTGTAGGTGTCTTGTGAAAAACATGCCAAATGGGCCATTGTACTCTATAATGGGTCTGATGGATGAGTAGAGAGGAACAATGACCTCCTTTTTTCTAGAGGAGAACCGTTTTGTGATGAGGTGTGCCACATAGAAGTATTTCCTGACTACTGTGGTGATGTGGTTATCAAAGGAGAGACTACTGTCCACCTGTGTCCTGAGGTCTCTTATCATGAATTTGGTGTTTAGTGAGCTATTGCCTATGTGGTAGTTCGTGGATACCGAGTTTTTCCCAAAGGGGATGACAATGCACTTCTTGGTATTGAGCTTGAGGCCATGGCTTTGACACCAAGCATCTGTCTCTGTGAGGCCCTTTTGTAGAATGTCTACATCATTAGGTGATTCTATTATGACTCCCAGTTTGCGGTCATCTGCCAACTTTGTTAGCCAAAAACCTTCTGTGTTGGCCTGCACTTCAGAGAAGTAGATGCCGGACAGGAGAGGACCCAAGACCAAACCTTGTGGTACTCCACTCGTCACTGGTCTGAAGTCGGACTTGGAGTCGGCTACTTTAACTGTGTGGGTTCTGTCAGTGAGCCAGTTGGCCACCCATCTTATGACATAGGAATTTATGCCCAGTTTAGTGAGTTTATCTATAATTCCAGAGTGAGGGATGGTATTGAAAGCCTTGGCGAGGTCAGGATAGGTTGTGTCCACTACCTTACCCATGTCTATGGCTCCCGTGACTGCTTCATAGAAGTCAATCAGGTTTAGTAGACATGATCTACCTTTTACAAACCCAAACTGAGTGGGGTCCAGGGTTTGGAGGTTACCTATGTCTTTGTTTATAAGCTCCAAGATGATACATTCCATGGCCTTGCAGACCAGTCCCGTCAGGCTAATAGGTGGTAGTTTCCGGGGTCTGTGGTGGCACCCCCTTTGTGGAGTGGGATAGCCATCACTGTGCGCCATTCAGTAGGCACATAGCCTGAGGTGAAGCTATGACTGAACATGGTACTTAGGTGGGGTGCCAGTTCATTCTGTAGTCCATGCAGTACACAGCCTGGGATGTTGTCTGGTCTCATGGATGTTGTGTTCTTGGCTTTGGAGAGTGCAGTCTTTACTTGTTCTTCCATGATTATAGGGGCTTTGCATTCTTCTGTTATTAAGATGGGCCCTTTGGAGGGTGAGAGGTGGGCAAAGTTAGCACTGAACCTATCTGCCAGGATGTTGGCAATATCGGTTGGTTCTGTATATTTAGTGCCATTGTGCTGTAGCTCAAAGAAGATCTGAGTGTTGCCATTGAGATTCTTGACATAGCTGTAGAATGCATTGTGAATGTCTTTAGCATCAGTGGCGATTTTATTTTCATAACTGGCTTTGAAGAATTGTATGAGGGATCTCAGCTTATTGCTGAGGCTGAGCAAGGAGTTCCACCAATCTTGGGATTTTACTCTTTTTTTTTTGCAAAAGCTTCTCCCTTCTGTTGTAGAGTTTGTTTATGGCAGGGGCCACCAAATTGGCTTCCTTTTTTTGGCGGATAACATCTTGGTTCTGTTGGGGATGGCATGATCCATGCACTCGTGTATGTGCTTATACAGTACATTTGTGTAAGACTCAGCAGTCATACTTCTATTTTCCATCTGCATGGGTGTCGTGAAGTTTACCACTTCTGTCTTAAGAAGCATGAAGTTGGCTTTGGAGTAGTTTTTGATCGTGGTTTCCTTAATGGGTGGTGGGGGTGGGATATGGATGTCTAGGGTGATTAGCTTGTGGTCGGATCTGACCAGCGAGGAGTTGACCTCTGGCATGGAACACCGGTTACCCATATTGGTAATGACCAGGTCCAGGATATTGCTGCCCCTGGTGGAGGTGTGGACAAGCTGATCCAAGACATTGGAATTTATGAATTCCAGAAAATGCTGAGTGAATGAATTGGTACATGAGTAGTTTTCCCAGTTGATGGTGGGGTAGTTGAAATCACCCATAATTAAAGTATTGGGTTGTACCTTAATATTTTCCAGTATCTTAATCAATGAAGAGTGGGAATCCTGGGGTATGGTGGGGGATCTGTAACAAGCTACAACCTGGATTGCAGTCTTGCCCAGTGTTAGTTGCACTTGGATAATTTCAGATGCATTGTGTTGAGCAGCTAGCCTGGAGGTGTGGATATCCTTTATGAATATGGACATGCCTCCGCCTTTAGTGTTTCGGTCCAGGTTAGGTGGCCGTAAAGTATGGTATAAATTATAGCCTAGTAATGCAGGGGTGCTCTCTGAAGCCTTGAACCAGGTCTCTGTCACTGCACAGATGCTGATGTTCTCCATTTTAAGGAGTGCCTCGAGTGAGTGCATTTTGAGGTTTAGACTTCTAGCATTGAGTAGCATTACCCTCAGTGTTTGTTTGCTTGTACCTGTTATGGGGGTGAATTTGCCATTTGAACCTTGCCTAAAAAAGGCACTATAGGGGTGGAAAGAGCCTTATCCAATATCCAGAATCCCAGGGGTGACAGGTGCAGGCCATCTCTGGCAAAGCATCATGGACTGTCGATCATGTCGTCCCAGGCAGACAGATACTGGATCCCCTTAAAATGACACCAGAAGCTTAGCCAATTGTTGAAGTTAATCATTTTGTCCTTGTACTGTGGTATCATTCTGGGTGATGGCAGGATGCTACTCAGGGCTAGGGTCATGCCTGCCTGAGCTACGTGGTCCGAGAGCTCCTCCATGTCTCTTTTCATGTAGTCCAGGGAGGTATGTTTCAGGTCATTCACACCAACATGGACAATGAAAGAGTCGTATTTGTACTTGTTGTGGAGTGACCTGAGTGCATGCATTATGTGGCAGATCCTTGCACCCGACAGGCAGCTGACAGTAACTTTCTCCTTATTTAGCCTGGTGAGTGGGACATCAGTGTGCCTGATTATAGAGTCACCTATGACTAGTGTGTTGGGTACATTGTTTTGCCTTATGGGCTGAGTTTGAGTGGCACACTGCTTTTGTGGGCTACGTGTCATTTGGGTAGTGTTGGGTGGTGGTGGTTGTCTGCATTTCAGCTTGGGAGGTCTCTGTTGCTTGGGCAGATTTTTATTGAGAGCCTCTGTGAATATAGATGTGTGCTTTGTGTTTCTATGTGTGGGTTTTGGTAGTGTGGGTTTTGAAGGACTATGTGTTGAGTATGGTGTGGTGCATGTGTTAACCTTCTCCTCTTGACTGTCTAGTCCAGTCTTGGCTGGAGAGATCTTGGCTTCCAGTTTGGCTATATAAGTGCATCTCTCACAGGTTGTAGTATTGGGTGGTAGGAGGAGAGGGTTGTCAGTGTACATGAGGCAATTGCTACAATGTCCCAAGATACCCAGATTCATTAGGTGGACAGGAGAAAACACCAGTAGCTGACCCATGGACATGCCTGAATAGGTGCTTATTTATTTAAGTACTAAGAACTGTTTTCCTCTTGACAAGTGAGGAAAGTCGAGTGCTGTAGTAATTTGTAGTTTATGTAGTGCTTACAATGAGTTCTGAGCAAGTGCTGAATACAAGGAAACAGTTTTGAGTGCTGCAACTAAAAACTGGCTGGTTCTAGCTAAAACTAGCTAGTTTTAGCACCAGTCCCAAGAAGAGAAGCAGGCCACGGCCTGTTTGGTGATCCACAGACTTGGCCCAGATGATGCAAGGGTCTGCAGGCTTGTAGCCTTTTTCTGGTAGATGCCTCGAATAGCAACCAGACCAATCAGGTATGTTAAGCACAGGCACTCACTATCCAACCAGAAAGAGTCAGGAATCAATGCACTCTGCCACTACCTTCACCAGGATCAGAATATAAGCACAGATTCTAAGCTGTCACCTATAAAGCAGTTATTAAGCTTTCTGGTGATCAGCAGTCTACAGGAAATAATGTAACTGCACTCCTTCTCTCACTAGGAGAAAACAGAAGCACTAATCCCAAGATGACTACTGAGAGGCAGAATGTGGGCTCTACAATAACTGGTGGTCTTGCAATAGATGCTTAAAGGTAAGATGAAAAAAATGGTTTATCCTAAACACTGCAGTCTGCACTAGAGGAGTTAGATGTGAAGGTAGGTAACTTAAGTTTACCTGTCTAAAAGTTAACTTTTAGTGGAGAGTTACTATTTTTAAAACAGCAAGATAGATTGAAAGGGGGTGGCCACTTTTGTATTCTGGTACTATGGAATACAGTAGCATGGCCAATAAATTTAAATAGTTGAAGGGGAGTGATTTCACAAAAGGATAATTTTGCGCTTACTCACACCAGCCAGTAAAGGCAGAGAGGAAATGAGATATATGATCAAATTAACATAAGGGGTAGGCAACTAGAAAGACGTTGGTGTTTAAGAACACAACAGTAACCAGGTGGAAGGGTGAGAAAAATTTCTGTCTGACTCACAAGAGACAGAGCTGTGGTATATTTTCAAGTTTTAGTATGCAGTTAAAAGCAGAATTCAAGTAAAACACAGTGTAAAGAAAACAAATCACAGTATACAAAATAGAAAAAGGCAATAAAGTAATACAAAACACAACAAATAAAAAGCAAACTAACCTTTCCCTCACAGCAAACTGTAGCAGAATCTGGGTGAGCCTTTCCAATAAAGGAAAGAAGAGAAATACAGGCAAAGGCATCCAGATATGGAACATTTCACTATAAAAAAATATCACAAAGAGGGAATATAGAAAATAAGATTAGTAAAGTAGAAGTTAAAAAAATAGAAGTTGAAGTAATGGAGTGCCTGCGAAGTGAAGGATTTGGTGCAGAAGGTCTAGCACAGGTTACATCACAGCATGATGGAGTGAGTCCCCAAAGTATGGAGAAGTAAGAAGATAAGAAGACATCTGAAGAAGAAATATGGACATGGGAAAGGAAAAGAGATTTAATATGGTGTAATATTTATGCAAAGGGGAAAGCAAAACTAACCAATACAAAAAGAGCAGCACCAAAGGTATTTGAAGAGAAATACAGGCAAAGGAATCCAAACATGGAAAGCTTTACAATACAAAAAGTAAGAAGACAAAGAGGAAAGGTAGAAAAGGAGATTAGTAATGGAGAAGTAAAAGAAAAAGAAACTGACATCATTGAGTACATGCAAAGTGAAGGATTTAGTGTAGAAAATGTAATTCAGAAACCACCACAACAAGATAGAGTAATGGATATCCAGATTAAGGGGAAACCAGTGGAACAGGAAGCAATTGGTCAGGAGCTATATGAAGATATTTTGGAGCCTTCCACAAGAAACCAGTATAAATGTCTACTTGAAGCTGGACAGCAAGGAAAGGAACAGGAAACTGCAGAAACGTTGATGCAGTCAGTGTTGAGGAGTGATAGTCCATTGAGTTCCCATATGACAGAGCAATGGATCTGCGCAGGATGAAATTGAAGAGAATGTGCCACAGAAAAATGCTATAGAACATTTTATAGAATGCCTGCAGGAAATAGAAAACAAAAAATGTGCACTCAGTTTAGAAGAAAGTGAGCTAAGAGAAGAGTTGCTTGATTAAAGAGATATAGATAGACATATTAAGATCAATGAAAGAAATAGACTACAGCAGGTCAATAAAACACAAAACATCAGAAGTCTGATAAAACAAATGAACGCAGTAATTAGGACTGTCCATAGAGATCCATGCAATATAACAGAACAAACAGGATATATTACTGTGCAGCTAAATTAATAACTGATAACGTTCTTCCACTAGAACACAGGGTAGTGAGGGGAAAGGAAGGGGAGAAATTGAATACTATCAAGGAAGTATCAAACAGAGACAACTATAAAGCAATTAAGACAAGACGTGTCACTGTTAGAAGAATATAGAAGAGGGAACAGATCAGCTAAATGGACAGAAGAAGTAAAAGAAAGAATAAGAAGTTTAAAGGTACATGATATGAAATAGGATGAAGTAGAATGACTTCAGTGGTGAAAAAACGATCCACTAGGCGTATAATATGTAGCAAAGCAATTTATTAACAACACACAGAGAAAAAAATAAATAAATAAATAATATTAATCCAAATAAGTCAAATCCAAGAGCTTTCGTCTCCTGTGTAAGAGACTTTTTCAAGAACAGAGCATGCCCAACAACTGAAAAACTTTTATACCACCATTAATTATCATGGGTTTAAATTTACTATCATAGAAGCTATGGAAGTGAACCCAAGGGGTGGACCATGGCCATTACATTTGGAAATGAATGAAGCTTTATAGCAATTAACAACGAATGCTACTCAATGGCCAGGCCTGAATGATTCTATTTCAATTACTTGTTTTTGAAGTTAAAGAGCCTAGATAGGTGAATTTGTTATACATTGCATTTTAACATAGGTGGTTATCCAATAATTTTTAAGTTTTTAACAATTTTTAAGTGTTTAACATAATATGCTTATGTATCTTTTTATTTATTCATTTATTATAAACACATTTATCATTTATTTATTAAACCTAAAACAAAATTATGATACCAACATATTTGCTTAATGGTGGCAATGAACTTTTATTAATTTTATTAATTATGTGCATTCTGACCCTCCAAAATTAATTTTATTGTGTATACAAGTTATATATATGCACACATATTTTAGCTTTCACACATGCAGACATTATTCATTTATACATTCATAAATTTTCGTGAACAGGTTACACAAGCATGTGCATATGTATATGCACTTGTAAAACCTAACACAAGTATATTAGTTATATACTTTTTAATACATATCTTTACATTCTAATTTCATGGCAACTAATTGTAATGCACAAATGGTATATACAAATACACACACACACACACACACACACACACACACACACACGCACACGCACACACACACACACACACACACACACACACACACACACACACACACACACACACACACACACACATTTTTTTTACAATTTGTGTTGGTTTGACTCATGGTAAAACTGCATACTTTATTGCACATTTAATTGTGTTATACCTTTAACTATCACACCCTACACCAAAGGATTCAATTAGTGAAAACAGAAAATGATTGATGCATTTGTTTTGAAACTTAATTAATGATGGTATAAAAGTTTTTCAGTTGTTGGGCATGCTCTGTTCTTGAAAAAGTCTCCTACACAGGAGACAAAAGTGCTTGGATTTGACTCATTTGGATTAATATTATTTATTTATTTTAATTTTTCCTCTGTGTGTTGTTAATAAATTGCTTTGTTACATAATATACACCTAGTGGATCATTTTTTCACCACTGAAGCCATTCTGGTTCATCTGTTTTGTGGCTTTTTGTTTGTATAAATAGGATGAAGTAACAGCCAGAGAGATTGAAACAAAGTTATGAAAAGCCTTTAACTGTAAAACCCCAGGCCCAGATGCAGTACCTAAGTTTTGTTTAAAACTATTAACATCTTTGCATGAAGATTTATTTAGCCATGAGTAAGAACTATTTATATCGCACCCTGAACAGACACCAACCTGGCTAACAACAGGAGAAGCAATGCTCCTACTTAAGAGTGAACCTGCAAGCTACCCTAAAAATTATAGACCAATAACTCATCTTCCAACGACGTATAAACTATACATAAGAATCAATGCCGACAGAGTTTATTGTCATTTAGAAGAAAACTCAATTATGGCAGTAGAACAAAAGGGCTATAAAAGAAAGTCATATGGAACAAAGGATGATTTGTTGTCAAATAGTCATAGTGGAGAACTGTAAAATGGGGAAGAATCTTAGTATGGCATGGATTGACTACAAAAAAGCATTTGATAGTATCCCATATTCATGGATAAAAGAGTGCTTAAAATGTATAAGATACACCCTTCACTGATCGACTACATTACAGTGACTATGAAACTGTGGCAGACCACTTTGGAATTAAGCCATGATAAAGGACAACTTATTATCCCAGGGATAAAAGTTCAAAGGGCAGGGTGATTCTCTGTCGCCACTGCTGTTCTGTTTTGCCCTTAACCCATTAAGCTGTCTACTTAACAGCTTAAGCAATGGCTATAATTTGGCTCCTAGAAAACAACAAAGTGTAAAGACTTCTCATCTTGTCTTTTTCAATTATTTAAAACTGTATAGCTCATGAGATGAGGAACTGAAAGTACAACTGCAAGTTGTCAAAACTTTTTCAGATGATATAAGAATGTCATTTGGTCTTGATAAGTGTGCAAAAGCAACCTTTAAAGCAGGGAAACTGCAGCACCAGGAAAACATCAGTTTGGGACAAGAATGTGATATAAAAGAACTTGAGCAAGAGGGAGTGTATAAATATTTACGAATTGATGAAGGATCAACAATAAAACATGAACAAATGTGAATAAAACTTAGTAAGGAATATTTTAGAAGACTGAAATTAATCCTGAAAACGTTGACATCTAGGAACAAAATCCAAGCTATAAGCCAATTTGCTCTTCCTGTCCTAACTTAGTTTTGGAATGACTAACTGGCCCAAAATGTGTCGGATAGATTAGACAGGAAAACAAGAAGGATGCTTCATGCTCACCAAATGATTTATAAGAATCAGTGCATGCCAAGATTATATATTCCCCATTCCGAAGGAGGGATGGGCCTCCTTGAAATTGATTACATGTATAGATCTGCAATTGTAGGACTCCACACATATCTGCTGACCTCCCAAACATAGTGAAAGTTTTGAAACATGAGGAGAATAAGTCTAAGATGACTTTTCTGCTTAATCTAGAAGAAGCATATTGGCATCAAGCAGGAATGGAAATCAACCCAGAAATAGATAAAAACCAGGCAGCAACCGAATATGTCAAAAAAGAAAAGAAAGAATAGGTGAAGGACAAGCTGAGGAGGCAGGAAATGTGGAAAATGCATAAATATAGTTGCAAATATAGAAAACTTCTCAAAGAATTTCATGTTGATCAGGAACAAATGCAGGAGTGGTTAAGGAAAGGCAAATTGAAACCAAGGGATGAAAGGTTAATACTGGTGGCCCAAGATAGTGGGCTACATACACACTGATTTACAAAGTCCATTGAACATGTTGGAGAAACAGACAAATGTAGGTTTTGTAAAACCAAATTGGAAACAGTCGCACACGTCGTTGTTGGTTGTGACATACTAAAGGCAGAAGGACTGTATACTGAAAGGCATAATAATGTGGCAAGACTGTTGCACTGGAGATTGTGCAAACATTATGGTATTGAAGTGGCTGAAAAACACTGGAAACATGAGCCACAAAGCATCATAGAAAATTATGAAGTTTACATCACATGGAATCACCCATTACCAACAGTTCAAAATATCGATGCTAGAAAAATGGATATTGTGGTCCATGAAAAGAAGACAAAAGTAGCATTGATCACTGAAATCGCCACACCCACTGACTACAGTGTCTTGCATACAGAGAGACAAAAAGTCATAAAACATCAGGATCTGCAGGCAAAAACAAGAGCAATGTGGAAGAAATATACCCAGGCATTTCCAATAGCAGTAGGAGCAACGGGTCTTATAAAAAAGAATCTACAATCATATTTAGATATGTTACTAATACATGTAAACCTGTACAAATTGCAGAAGGAGTCATTACTGGGCACACTGCGGGTGCTGCAAAGAGCATTTTTGGCTGACATCAAAGATTGAAACAAAACTAATTTCATAAACTTTAATCATACTTTGACTTATGAATGGGGTCCATTCCCATTATGGTATTAGAAACCCAAAAGATTTGGAGAAATTAAGAAAGGGAGATACCATTACATCTATTATCTACTAGGTTGCATAAATATAAGGATATTCCTCAAGATTTTAGACATGCACTTATTAAACCTGTCTTTAAGGGAAAGGGGAGTATGGCAAACCCAGAGTCATATAGACACTTAAGTCTACTTTCATGTTGTGGAAAAATAATGGAGAAGTTTATATTATATAAGTTATTGTTATAATTGGAAAGGCTGGGACTTGAAATCATATATCAGCAATGCTGAAAATAAATCTATTACACCCACGGTGGTGGTGCTGCGGTAGCATTGTTGCCTCACAGTAAGACGCTGTCCGGTTCGATTCTCAGCTAGAGCGTCTTCACCGTGGAGATATGCGTGAATGGGCATACCTTCGTTGAAGGTTGTGCATCAGGGCTGGTAACTCGGCACGTAAAAATCAACTACCAATCATTAGCGGACCGGAGTTCCGCTGTGGCGACCCCTAACCAGAAAAAGCTGAAAGACACAAACAAACCAGCTGTAACATGAGGTTCTATAACAATATAATAACAGCTATGAATGAAAAATTGTGCTGTAATGTAATTTATATAAATTTAACTTCAGCATTTACCGGGGTCATACACAAAACACTGATCAATAAATTAGAACAAGCAGGTATTGATATACGCTTGATAACATAAATAGCTGCATGGTTTACAGACAGGACATGACAAGTATCATACAGCAAAGAGACAGGTGAAATTATTGGCTACAATCAGGATGTCCCACAGGGTTCTGTCCTAGGTCCTTACTTGTTTAGATTGTATCTTTTAGACCTATCCTTTTCATCTGAGGTGTTCTACAGTCTGTATACGGATTAATTGAAATTGGGTAAACTGATAGCATGTGTTACAGATAGGGCATAAAAGAACCTGAATAAATTGACCATTTGGACACAGGAGGAAAATATGCTGATAAATACATCAAAAACTAAGTATATGAGATGTGGGATACATAAATTGAAAGGTGAATATTTAATACAGCACACAGTGACTGAAACTGTAGATTGGTTTAAGGACCTAGGTATATGGATAGATCCAGCTTTGAGTTTTCTAATCATATCAACCAATTGGTTAATGATAGTTATAAAACTATAGGCTGTATAAAAAGATTTATAAACCCTAGGCAATTAGAAATGATGAATTCATTGTTTTTGTATTATATTGTATGAAAACTTGAGTATAGATACAATATTTAAACCTTATGAGAAAACAAGCATAAGTAAACTGGAAAAATTATAGCAGAAATATACCAAGGTAATCCATGGATTTGAAAATTTAAGTTATTATGAAATACTAAAATATCTAAACTTAAACAGTGTCTCATATGGATATTTAGGAGAAGATCGTATTCGGGAATATAAGGCATTTAGAGACAGCTACCTCTGGAAATGTTTGGGATTATCAAAAAACTAGTATGGAATCATCAGACAACCTGTATAGAAGATGGTGTAGAAATGAGAAGTGTACTAATTGGTTCTCTGAGAGAGCATCTGATGCATGGAACAGACTACCAAATTACATTAAAGCAAGCACTAGTTTAGATATTTTAAGAACAGCCTAGACACTTATTATGGGAACAACTGTTTTGGTATATTGGCAGGCTGGAAGGGCATTAATGCCAATGGCTGTAATATTTGTATGCATGTATGTATGTAAATTATTAACATTTGAATGTTGTACAGTCTGCATTTTCTACTGAAGAGGTTTCTCTTTTCATTTGTTACCTCCTGAGAATAAACATTTTTTTGCTGTATCCTTATGTTTTATGCATATGTGGAGAAGGCAGACCAGACAGTTGATAGGGATTACTGCTGTTCCCATTATAATATACCCATGTGTGATTGTAGAACATTATGGCTTGGAAGTGTAAAGTCTGTTAGTCACTATTTTTACATCTGTATAAAAGAAAAAATAGCTTCATGGACCACCAGGCTGAGCATAAAATTTGATACCCTTAAAGCCTGCTCTTAAGAGGCGGAGATCTATTTATTAGATCTTGATGCTTATTGGTACTTGTATTTTAACTTGATGTATATAATGTCTTGTGTATTTAAAAGCATTCATGTCTGAAGAAGGGTGTATCTCAAAAGCGCTAACACTTTGTAATAAAATTTTATACTCAGTCTGATGGTCCATGAAGCTATTTTTTCTTTTATTTATGACATTTTGCTTACTCGGACCTTTGGTGCCTTAACTTATCTTTTGGTATTTATTTTTACATCTGAGCTAACCTGAAGACCTAATGAGATCCAGAGATAATTAAAGGGATACACTCTGGATATTCAAGAAATTCTCATAGCAATATGTAATAGAGAGAAAATTATTTAAACCTCAGCCAGACTGCTGGTGATATCAAACCTAGTTATTCTAGTTTCTAATATCTTTCTTGAAAGTATCACTAGCTGTTTAGAATGTTCTAAGTGACCAGTTACTAGCTGGGGGAGGGGGTCTGTTTAAAACATGATGACATAATCACAATACAGTAATTTGCTTTTTTTGGGGGGGGGGTTGGCATAATGGTTAAGGTGTTTACCTCACAGACAAGAGATACAGAGTTTGATTCTCACTAAGGGAAAATGGGCAGCTAACCTAGTATTTAGCTATGAATCAATGATACAACCTGTAAGAAAGTCCAAAGTGAACTTGATTGAGAAACTCCTGCCACGTATGTATCAGCTTAAAGTTGTAATGTGTTGCTAGATATGATTTACTGCAGATGTCTATGTAATACAAAGGGTTATATAACAGATATGAGAATTAAAAGAGGAGGAGCATAAATCCAGGAAAAAGAGCTGACTACACTATCTAAAGATGAACCATATGTAATGGGACAATAGTCTTTGCTGGGGAGGGATAAACATGTCCTACTGTATACTGGCATCTTCTACAACTAACTCATTGTGAATTTTGGCAATGAAAACTCTCCCCCAGCTATGGCAGATACATCATATTCAAGAGATGAGGCAGGAGTTGTTTGCAGTTGTAACCGAGAGGGCAGTAATGTTAGAAGTGAGGGCCAGATTTTGTGTAATATGTTCTTCTGTGTGTCATTGTTTTTCCCCAGATTTGACAGTCTGCTTCAGTTTAAATTATTTGAAATTCGGCTGAACAAGCTTTATCTGTCCATTTGTCTGTCAGTCTATACATGAATATACTTTAGTAGACTGCATTATACTTCATATCAGTTTATAATTTTCAAGTAACCTTTCCTGCTTCCTGGAGAACTAACAACCAATATTATACCTAAAATAAAATACTAGCATTTCCTCTGAATGCCATAGTAATCATTTATAGTAATACTGTTAGAATGCCTTAATGCTCAAATGTGTTAATGAGCACTACTGTTTCCCAAAATAAGCACATGTTCAACCACGTCGTGCTCCATGTGTGTGTATGTATGGTATGCGTATCCATGTTTATATTTTTAGCTGCTTGTGTGTGACAGACACCAGTGATTGTAGTGTAGAAGTTTCAGAATGCTCAGAAGAGGACAGATGGTGTCGTGGGTAGCAGGGTCGTCCTTCTTTGACAGCATAACGGATTCCCACATGGCTAATTACAATGCTGCC